>NC_142121.1:32622500-32922500 GCF_056152115.1 Neolamprologus brichardi
GAGGTGAATGTTAGTGTTACATAATTCGAGGACGAGCCACCTTCTTCCAGCTTCCTGCTATTCAAGGCTTATTTTCAATTAACAGTGAATTTTTTACATGAGAGTGCAGATAATAATCCGTTTCTCCCTCTGAAATCACCTTAAGGACCTGTGAGCAGGTGAAGACGTGAATGTGGGTCAGTTTCAGCTCATTTGTTTTCTCCTCTTCTGCCAGAGAAGCTAGCATATTTATCATGTTCCCGAAAAAACAAACAAACCAAAAAAAACCAAACTCCTCTTTTACTTCACCACAAACTGCTCTACTTAATGTTACCTATGCAACAGTAACACCTGGAAGTCCTAATAATATTTAGTAGCAGCTAAGCTAAAAACTACTTTGTAGGTAGGTTAACTCATTTTAAATCAGGGATGCAGAAAACTCTCAGCTCCATCAAAGCTCGTCTCAGTAACCTAAAAGATGTGGTACCCTACACCCTCAGTCGTGCTGTGAAGACCTTTCCGTAAACAGACGACACTGTCGTTAACCAATTGTCTCACTCCGCGGTACACTAACCAACAGGAGCACAATTGTAGGGACACTGCAGTGATGGGCCTAAGAATCTATGGATACACCATTCAGCAATTCCTGCTTTGCAGGTCCTGCAGTGACAGTCAGTTGGGCAAGCTGCACCAGTCTCTCAGTGGAGACACGAAACACATCAGACATCACAACGAGCCCATTTCCATCTACCCTACAAATATAGACAAAAGTTTAATGTGAAGCCAGCATTAGGGTGTTACTTGGTAACTAAATTGATTTGATGTGCTACGTCTTGACCTGACAGAGCTTAGCAAGTCACAGCAATTACATGATTAATCAGAGCAAGTAAATCAGGAAGTAAATAAAGCACCGACACAAGCTGGCTCTGTGTGAGGGGTGCTTGAGTTTTCCAGTTTAGTTCATTAGTCATGTTTCTTATTTTATACAGCTGATTTTCAGGTTAGTGTGAGTAGCTGATTAGCAGCACTGCCAGCTCTGTCATCTCTAAGTCCCTCTAAGAGTGATGTACTAAAAACAAACAAACAAAACACAACAGTCAGTCCACATTAAGCTGGGAAGAACATTTTGCCTCCAGTTATGTCCCACTTTCTCTGCTGAAACCTTTTCCAATCAGGCTGCAGGGTGTGTAACTGTAAAAAAAAAGCCCAGTCCAGGGATTTAGCATAAAGAAATGCAGTCACGTCACTTGCAAAGCAGCCGGTGGCAGCCATAGTGTAAACAGTTTGCCTGTGTGTTATCCTCTGTTCATCAATGGAGGCATTTGCAGAAATGAGCTCAACCACCTGCTGTGCTCCCGTGCCGTTTGGGTGTTAAAAACCTTTAAAATTTAATGGAGAGAGCTGAAAACTCATTTGTTCTGTGCTGTGACTTTTTCTATTCTCAGGTTTAGACCCTCTCCTTTGTAGAAGGTGAATTTGCTTCATTTTAAAAATCAGACTGATGTCCAAACTTACAGGCCCATGCCTCAAAAAAAACAAAAACAAACAAAAAAAAAAACAAAAAAAAAACAAAACACAGGAGCCCGTCCTTGGCGAGTTTGGCCATAAAGAAATGCAATTTTTATTTTTTCTAATTCTCAAAGGGTCACCTACCAGCTCACTCAAGAAATACACAATACTAAAAATCTATGAACGCACACATCTAATAAAAAAAAAAAAAAAAAAAACACAAAAAGGAAAAAAATACAATCACATTGCTACGTCATTCATGTCTCTCCTCATCACTGACTACTTCATTCTGATAAAGGGAGGTGAGGAAAACTTGTTGATGCACACAGGAACAGAGAGGGATTCTTGTTGTGGTTATGTACAGGTCTAAACAAAGTGTGACCCAGACACTATTTTACAACATTCACTCAAAGGGAAGCACAGTCTGAGGTAAAAAATCTGACTTCAACACAAAGCCTTTTAAAAACAAGTGAAATACAAATGAAAACTTCAGCTGCATTGGGCATGAACGTTTACCAGGATGGACAGTTGACGAGTTTCAGTCACGCTGTCAGCTTCTGCAGGTTTGGTGATCAGGATCCGTCTGCCTTCCCTCTCTAACCTGTCCCTGTGACTGCGGTGTGTGAGGCCGAATTAAAGGACTCGGCTGCACTGTTTACAGGCTGCGTTTGAAGCAGACAGCCGAGCAGGAAGAAAACAAAAGAGGTTTCACCGCAATACGTTGATGGTGGCTACTGGTGATGGGCTAGTGTGAGTGTGCTCCACTGATCCCACAGCACGGTTCGGTCTATGAGGAGGTGCTGTAGGAGGACACGCTCCTGCCCGCCTTACGTTCATAGTTTACCAGTCGCTGTCCAACCAGGTACCTGCAGGAGGGATGGAAACAGTTAGCTAGTCAGTGGTGTGCCATTCCATGCTGCTCTTTAAATTGTTTGCAAAGCTAACAAATATGCTAAGATCTTTCCTCGTATTCCCACTGCAGAGCTACAACTGCACTAACACGCTAGTAGGGACAGCCCTGGAAGCCGGCAGACATTTTACACTGTTTAATTTTATGTTGAAATATTTTAGGCAAAATAAAAAAAATGAAACACTATAAAAATATTTTTTTATGGTGACTTTAAAGTAAAAGGTTTGACTTGAAGACCAACGGCCTCCATTTGTGGTTTGTGTAAGACTGTTTGCAGAAAGGTGGCATGCAGAACAGCGGAAATCTGCTCACAACAAAAGCGATCGCAGGGAAGTTTTATGTGCAGTCCTGTGTACGTCTGTGAGACCGATTTCATCTAACGACAGCAAGCAACGTCCCACAACCACTTGCCAATGTTCATTTTTCTGTAGCAAACAGTGGTTGCTATGGTTACCAGTGGTAACCAGTCTCCAAGCCAATGTAACTGAGGCCTTAAAAGTTGTCTTCTTGGAAAATAAACTTCTCAGTGTCGCTCACACCTCCCTACTCTCTCCTTCAGAATTACTGATCAGAGCGTGAATACGCATCAATGAAGTCAAACATGACCCTGACCAAACATTTTTCCTGTCAATATTTGACAAACATGAATGGAATCGTGTTTCCACACCAAGGTTCCGCTACTGGAATTTCTCTGAATCCTACTAGAACACCGAGCCCCCCCCCCAATGTAAAAAAAGTATCACCACTACTCACTTGTCATTTTTGATGTGTTCGTAGAGGCGTTTGAACTGTCGTATCTGAAACGACAGGATTGCCAACAGGATGAAGACCATGAGCAGGAACGGATAGATTCTCCTCTCCACAAGTGTCTGCATCCCTGGCTGTACTCCTACATACAGAGGGAGAGAACAAGCAGTGAAACAGGAGCTGCTGTTTGGGTCGTCTTCAGGAATTGATGGGCTATAGCAGAGAGGGTGAGGTAAGTGCCAGAGAGCAAGTCACTTAACATTTGTCAAGAGTAAACATTGAGGAAAGACTAAACCAATCAGCTGCTTAGAGAACAGCTAACAGTTTATTCCCAGGAGAGGACTGGGAATTCTTAATTGACAGGTTGTTTAAATGCATGTGTTGTCTGTGTGAACATCAGAAATCCCTGTTTAAACCACACCTACATTTAATAGGCTTTGCATAAAAAGCAGATTTTAAAATGCACCCTGTCTAAATTAGTGAGGCTCTGCCGGTACCCTGGCCTCTGTGCCTGAATTTTGATCAGTTTCTAATTTAATCAACAACATTCATTTTCATTCTCAAGGTTGCAGAGTCTCAGTCTGCTCTAAATTATCAGTATCAGCAAAAGTTGTGTTAAAGGCAGAGGCGTTAAAGAAAGAAGAGTTAGAAGGGCTCATTTTAGACTAGAGGATGAACTGAGGAGCTACACTAAAGCTGTACCTCTGATGTACTCAGAAGTTAAATAAAGGTAATCTTGAACTGTGAATCATCTAAAGCTACTCTAGCAGAGTCCAAGAATGAGTATAATAAGTCTACTTTATGGATCACTGCTATTTAAAATGCTGTTATATCTAGGGAAAAATGACAGTTCATTACTAATAATCATAAAATAATAATTATGTTTAAGTTACACAATTTGCCCATAAGTTCATTTTCTTGTATTACAGAGAATTATGAGAAATACCACATAATGTAAACATAAACAAAGAAACCTGTTCATCTGTACTGCACAGACTGACTGTAAAGGTTTTGGCTGTTCCCTTTAGAAGCCCCCACTCTGCTTCCATCTACCCAGCATCCTCATCTGTCACACCAACCCTCTGTATTTCCTCCTTAACTACATCCATCACACTTATGAGTTCTTCCTGTATTCCTTCGTCTAGTACAGGTGTGGGGGAACTCCAGGCCTCAAGGGCCGGTGTCCTTCAGGTTTTAGATGTGTCCTTGATCCAACACATCTGATTTAAATGGCTAAATGACCTCCTCAACATGTCTTGAAGTTCTCCAGAAACCAGGTAATGAACTAATCATTTGATTCAGGTGTGTTGACCCAGGGTGATATCTAAAACCTGCAGGACACCGGCCCTCGAGGCCTGGAGTTTGACACCCCCTGTTACAGCAGGTCTCCCTTTCACTCTTGCTGCCATCCTTCTGTCACAAATCACCCCTCACATTCGTCTGCACCCTCTCCACCCTGCCTGCAGTGTTCTGCACCATCCATTGCTTTGTATTGACTTCAGTTATTCTGAAATCTTCTACCTTCACATTTTCACCTTCTATGCATTTTGCACCTCTCTCCCTCCACCTGTTCCCTACTCTCAGTACAGATCACAATGTTGTCTGCAAAAATAGTCCCTCAAATCCATCTCTAACTCGTACTTTACCACTGAATTGCTGTCCTCATGTACTGCACCACCCTGATGCAGTCCCACAGTTCCTCTCTTGGCACCTTATCATATGCTTTCTCTGGATCCACAAAGACACAGTGTAACTTCTGACTTTCTCTGTACTTCTCCAGCAACACTTTCAAAGCAAACAGCACACCTGTAATGCTCTTTCTCAGCATGAAGCCATACTCCTGCTTCTTAACCCAGCTTTAGCATCTCTTTCCCACAGCCTCACGGTGTGGCTCATCAACTTGATTCCTCTTTAGTTACTACAGTTGTGCACATCAGCCTTGTTCTTGGGGAAAAAAAATAAAAATAAATAAATAAATAAAAAATCAGGACAAGTACACTTCTCCATTCTTCAGGGTTCCTCTCACTCTCCAAGATTGTGTTTATCTGTTTGTTTGTTTTTATAAACCCTCCAGTGGTTTTGGTCTCCCTCTCCCTGTACTCTTTCCACCTGCATCCCGAATTATCCTCACCTGCTGCTTGATCGATCTAGCTTGCTCCCTTTGACTAGCCAGTCGATGCAAGTGCTTTTCTCTTTCCTTAGTGTCCAGCTTGACATATAACTCACTATAAGCCTTTTCCTGTGTCACCTCATTCTCAATGCAATGCTCCTGTTTACTTTCTTCAATTCCCTGAGTTTCACACTTTATTCATCACGAACCACTTCCTTTAAACACATTTGTGTAGTAGATTCTCACCACACACCATCTTGCAGTCTCCCAACACAGTTGATATTAAAATCTTAGATGAGGGGGTATGATTTTTTTTTTTTTCCATTAGGCCATCTACGACTCCAATTACAGAAGGAAAACTTTACCAGAAACATGAATACACCAGAAATCAGTCCTCTAACCACTAAAAAGTGATCTTTGTTGTGTACACTAAGGTACAAGAATATCCATACATCCCTGAAAGACACAGACATTTCAAGCAACATACCTAACAGTGGTGTAACACCTTTAGAGATTGTGTAGGGCAAACAGAGACACAGCAGCAGCACACAGATAACTGGGGCAGCCAGCCTACGCACAATGAAATGGAGGTCAATATTTCTGATGCCGTTAGCATACACCTGCAGGAAGGAAGGAGGGAGAGAGGGAGATTAGTTCCTTCATTCCAGTGTGGGAAAACAGGATTTTATCAGTTTGATGATACTGACATTTTTGCACATTTCTCATTTGCATTGTTTAAGTGTTTATTCGTTATTTTGACTGCAACTTTGAAGAATGCAAGACTGACCTGCTCAATAACGGTTTTAAGCCACCATTGAGGGCCCATCAGTGTTATAGCAGCGATGATTTTAGCATGAAGCACACCCAACGCCCAGTCCTGTCACACAAAGAGAAGCAGTCAGTACATAACCAGGACACAAAGACACCATCGCAAAATGTCATCACGTGAATGCTTCTAATGTTGACATGCCACCATCCTCAAAACGGACACAAGGTGTTGATTTGTTGCTGTGAATAGATCAATTCATTTAACATCACAAGCAGCATTAACAAGAAAATAAAATGGTTGAGAAGAATAAAAATAATGCAGTGACTAAATCCAAGAAGTAACAATTTAGTTCACCATTTAGAAATTTATTCACATTTTCTTAGGTAAGTGTTCCTACCTGCCAGGGGTAGAAGAGAGGCGTCTGGTCTAGTGGCACTCTGAGAGGAGCAACAATGACCAGCTCAAACAGCAGACCCAACAGCAGAGGAATTACCGCAGCTAACAGCAGGGCTACCACCACCGTCTTAAGGATCTGTTCCCATCAGGACATCACACCCAATCCATAAATCAGAATACAACTTGCCACAGAACAGCTGAGAAATGATATATTTGCAGTCGGTGGGACAGAAATCCACATTACCATGAGCGTCCACTCGTGGACTTTTAGCATGATGACTGTCCGTCCCTGTGGCATCCAAGACAGCATCACCGTGGCAGCTCGAATGGACAGCCAGCAGACGTATAGACCACTGGCTGCTGTGTACAGCTCATGAACCATGGCGCTGCCCATCCAGAAGGACATCAGCCAACGACCCACAAACACTGAGAGAGAAGGAGGAGAAGGTGGAGGGGGGAAAAAAATGACTAGCTGAAAACTAGGGCCAGGAGACATCATGTACACAAGATAATTTGCCTGCTTGCGTCTTACCTGGCAGTGTGAGGCAGATCAGACTTGCTAATAACAGTGTGACACACATGAAGACAACCAACAGAATGATCTGAACAAGAGGAAACACAAAACAGTTAACATTCAATATGAGCAGAGGCTTCAAAAGTGACAGGACTCCTGCGATGAGCACACACCTTTAGGGGGAAGTTGATGGGCCGGTGGTACGGCTGGAAACCAACGGGGCCACCCTGCTGCAGAATGGCTTGATGGGCAGCGTGAAGCCCTTCCCCGAGGCCCGGGATCCGGTTGTTGTTAACGCGACCAGGATGGTTATTTTGTTGGTTGTCATCTTCTTCATGGTCTCCCAGCAAGTAGGAGTGAAGATCACTGTGGGAGAGCCATTTGAGCAAATGCAGTCTTTTATTACCGTGTATGAGACTGAAGACAAAAACTAACACACACTGTGGTCTCTTTGTATGTCTCTTTGTTTAATTTCTCCAAATTACCACAACCAAAGGTCATCATAAAAAGTCAAATTGGTGCTTAAATGCTTCAGATTTAACACTAGAATTACTGACCCCTGTTTTTCCTGGTGCAAGTCCCTACTACTAGATTTACTGACCCCTGCGCAAATTTGCGTAAATTCCCCTGAACCTACCGGTAAGACCTCCTAGAATTACTGACTTTTTTATTTTCTGGTGGAAGTCCCGAGGTGTTAATCACCCCTGCTGAAATTTTCACAGGTCATCAGCTCGATTCTCCCCCTGTTTTTGTTGTGCAAACCACCCATTATCTTTGAGGCCTGGAACATTTACATTTGTTCACTCAGAGTAGCTCAGATCCAAGGCAAGAGAAAAATCTGTGTTACAACCCTACAATGGAGCTGAAGGCCTCTCAGCAGGGTACTAGGAGGTGTTAGGTTCAGGGAATTTACGCAAATTTGTGCAGGGTTAGTAAATGTAGTAGTAGGGACAGCAGGAAAAAAAGGCTCAGTAATTCTAGTGCTAGCACCCCGCTGAGATTTTCACAGGCCTTCAGCTCCATTGTTCTCCTGCTTTTGTTGTGCAAAACACCCTCCCCCAACCAGGAGAGATTTGTGTATGTGTAGGAGTGGCATTGCTTGACTACAGCACAGTGCTGTGCATAAAAGCAGACCGACCAGGAGGGAGAATCATTTCTTCTTCGCATTTCTGAGAACGCACATCAGGATGGCCTCCGTATCACTGCCACCCAGGAAGAACCTATCCGCGCAACAGGCTTGGGCCTTGCTTCAGGAAATGGACGAAGCAGATTCTGATGGAGGAGAGGTTTCATTTGTCCAGCAGGCCACTGATACCTCCTCAGAAGAATCTGAAAAGGAGACGGAAGAACCCAACATGCCTCCTCGGAAGAGGCCCCGTGGTACTGGGAAGCCCTGTCTGAGCCAGACGGCAAAAGAAGGCACTGCGTGGGTAGAGGAGGACAATGGAATGCCCAGTGCAGGAGCAAATCGCTCGTGCTTCACTGTGCAAGCTGGACCCACAGAGTCTGCTAAGGTTTGTCATTGCCATGTTACATATGATATTTAGATAAATCCATTTAGAGTGAGGTTCATGTAAATTTACCATTCTCTATTTGTTTATCTTCCAACAGCATAAAATTACAAGTGTGCTCCAAAGCTTCCTTTGCCTGTTAGACGTGGGAATGCTGCACACCATCAGAGACTGTACGGTACATCAAGCCCGCAGAACAGAGCCGCACTGGAATTTGTCAGTTCATGAACTGATGGCATTCATTTCAATTCTGTTTGTAAGAGCAATCATGTGTCCCGTTGGTGCCATTGTGGATTGCTGGTCAGAAAGATTTCTGGTGTCAGTAATCAAAGAGACAATGCCCCGAGATAGATTCATTTCAATTATGCAAAACCTTCGATTTGATGACAAGAACATGCGGGCAGAACGGGTGAAAACAGACAAATTTGCGGCGATCTCTGACATCTGGACACGCTTCAACGAGAACTGTGCTAAGAGTTTCACTCCAGGAGAACACATGACCATAGACGAACAGCTGTTCCCTACCAAGGTTCGTTGTCCATTCACACAGTATATTGCAACCAAGCCAGACAAATTTGGGATCAAGTTCTGGATGGCCACAGACTTGGACACCAAATATGTCTGCAGTGCATCTCCTTACTGGGGAAAGGACCCCAGTCGTCAGAAGGGAGAGAGGCTGGCAGAGAACGTGGTCATGAAACTGATGGAGCCGTTTTTGGATGATGGGAGAAAGGTCACAACGGACAATTTCTTTACTTCACTGTCACACAGACTGCTGCAGCGCAAAACAACGTTACTGGGCATGGTGAATAAAGTACGGCGTGAACTTCCTCAACTTGCGCGGATGTATTCAGTAAGAGCAGCAACACGCAGGTGGCCAGTAGCAGTTTTCTACAATATGCTGGACCTGGCGGCAGGGAATGCCTACATTTTGTACAAGGCATGTACAGGGTGGACAGGCAAAAGAAGATTGTTTCTGAGTCTTCTAGCTCGGGAACGTCGTTGCCGATTCATGCAGCACAAGGAAATATTAGCACAGCCTGCTGAAGCTGCTGTGCCAGGGACTGGAAAGACAACACAGTGCCAGGTGCAAGAGAGCTGCAACAGGAATTGCAGCAGGTTTACCTGTGCAACATGTCAGAAATTCACCTGTGCCAAATGCAGGGATGATGAACACTGGGTCTGCAAACGCTGTAAAGTTTGAAACACTTAAAACAAATAAAACAGACTTGTGTACCCATATATTGTGAATGTGTGTCTTTTGTATCGATATGGCAGGAATTTCTGAAGGTCGTAACACAGAGGTTTGGCCTGGCTTGGATCTGTGTGTGAGCAAATGCAAATGTGCCAGGCCTCAAGGATAATGGGTGGTTTGCACAACAAAAGCTGGAGGAGAAACGAGCTGACGACCTGTGAAAATCTCAGCAGGGGTGATTAACACCTCGGGACTTGCACCAGAAAATAAAAAAAACATTAATTCTAGTAGGTGTTGGGTTTAGGGAAGTTACGCAAATTAGCGCAGGTTTAGTAAATCTAGTGTTAAATTGGCAGTGTGTGCGAGTGTGTGCATCTCCAGCCTACAGCGCATATCCAGCTGTGAATGTCCAGGCGTGGATGAGGCGCTTGAGCCACTGGCGAGTGTGGCCCTGCTCCAACAGTGCTGGCAGAACCACCTGAAGCAGCAGCAGCTCCAACGACAGCTCACTGACCGGGGCGTCACTGCAGAGGAAGAACACAAACCAAACTCATTTCACTTCACAATGTACACATCACGACCTTTGAGCAGTTCATTTTCTACAGATTTCCCATTTCCACAGTTTAAGTGCTTTAAAGACAAAGATAAAGTGTATTTTAAATTATGTCAAGTGCTAGAGCCCAAATCATGTTCTTGAAAATGTAACTGGATTATACGGTTTCTTTAATATAGTTCATCAAAATAGGAACCGCAGTTATAACTAAACTCTATAGTTTTCATCACAGACGTCCCAACATAACATGAAAACTAGACACTGCTCCTCAATTCAGACAGACTCATGATTATCGTATCCATTATGATTAGACTACAGTCATTAAGATCATCACAGTACATTTTAAACGATGACCTGGATGACTGAGAACCTTCACAGACATTTAAACGATGACATTTATCAGATCAAAAGCGTTATTGTAATAACATTTTATCAAACATTTAGCTGTTAGAATATTTGGTATGCAGAACAGAACATGGTTGACTGCAAGTAGCACCCAGGGGTCTTTTTACAGTGACTTAGGAAAAAAAACCCAGTAAACTCTGCAGTTTGGGGTCTTCAATAGTTTTCGGAATTTCAAATGTTTACTCTGTGTACCTATAAAGCATGACATTGTAGGGAAGAAAGTTTGGGAACAGCAGCTTGATGATTCTTATAGGAAGCCAAAGCATCAGGAGAACAATGGAGCCAAACACCACCTGAAAATGTGTACACACACAGATATACATATGCAAGTCAACAACACTGTTAAATCATCAAATTTCAGAATGGATGATGGATCATTTAACCAAAAAAAAAAAAAAAAAAAAAAGAAGGGCATTCAAGTGTGCACAAATGTCTTATGAGAAAACATCTTATGACAGTTTGATTGCAGGGTCAGTTCAACCAAACATTAGGAGTGTTGAGATTAATGGATACAGTAAACAGATTTAAAAGTCAGGCATTCAACAGACTACACTTTAAACTCAAAAATAATGTCAAACTCTGAATCTCAGTTCCTGTGAGTCTCTTACTAATTTGTACCATTCCTACACAGAGAGAAATGTCAGGACTACTGTGTACAACACTGCCTGACATGTTTACACGACATTAGCAGCTTACAAAATGTGCTCCGATAACTAAGTGCCTGCAACGCCACACACTTTCCTAATATTTTAACAAGTTGATGTGTTTAACACTTAAATTAAACACTGTGTACAATCACAGAACGTGTTGAACAAGAAGTATTTGTGCGTTGATGACCATTCTTGAGCGTGTGTTGACTACAGTTTAAAAAAAAAAAAAGTTTTGTTGTTGTCAGTAAAAGAAGAGCAGCTCTCTATAAATGAAGTCATGTTGTGTGTCATAACCAGGTGTATGTGTCTATACACATTCATTAAAAGTGTCATTAGAATTAATATGATGCTGGAGTAAGCATTGCCCGGTCTGCGTCATCTCAGTAAAAAGATTATCCTCTTTGAGGTAAAGCCAAGAAGTATGCCACAGCTTCATTGCTGCATTAGTTATGCTTTTCTGGAATAAACCTGTATGTGAAATAGTGGAAATAATCAACCTTGTATCGTTTTTTTTTTTTTTTTTTTTTTTTTTTTAAATTGCTACGCTTCCTAAACCCTGAAAGGTTTGAAAACTTTGAGAATGCAGAATGGCTGGTTTATTTGTGCAGATCAAGAGAATATTTATTTCCATAAATGCAACGGAAATAAATCCAAATTTAATTTGCTCAAAGCACTGAGAAAAGAAACAATCTGCTAACTTGAATGAATTAGTCTGAAAGGAATTGGGCTGAAATTGCTCTAAAGAGCTGAACTGAATGTATCTGTGTGTGCATCAGAGCTGTGGCAGTAAAGAAAAGTGAATATTCAAAAACAGATGGAGAGAGACAGACTTGCTTCTGATAAGTACAATGTCAACTGACAGAATAGACATTGGTTAAAAATAACACCTCTGATGTTGGCTATTTTTCCATGTAATCTGTGTGTTCAGAGGGGTGACGTTAAAAGCAAAAGAACATATTGTCCAACAAACAAGAGTCCACTCAACTTCACTGTATTAAGATGGCAGGGAGGCAGAAATCTCAAAAACTTAAAAATGTACAAAGCACTTTGTTTTCATTTCCCTACAGCAAATATTTATCTAGCCATTCCTATGCTTGTATATGCGCTCATACACATTTCTTCTTTTTTCAGAGACTAAATGTAAATCTTATTGTTGTTCAATTCAATTTAAATAGCGCCAAATCACAACAACAGTCGCCTCAAGGCGCTTTATATTATAAAGCAGACCCTACAATAATACATACAGAGAAAAACCCAACAATCATATGACCCCCTATAAGCAAGCACTTTGGCGACAGTGGGGAAGAAAAACTCCCTTTTAACAGGAAGAAACCTCCAGCAGAACCAGGCTCAGGGAGGGGCGGGGCCATCTGCTGCGATTGGTTGGTGTTCAGTCACGCTTCAGGTTAAATGTAAACTGGAGAATGTTTGACTGACCACAGAGAGTATGAACCTCCGCAGGTGTCTATAGATGGGCAGGTGGATCATCTCTTGGACTGGGTTAAAGTCTGGATCGTTCAGGTTCCTCAAGAACCACAGCACACCTGGCCGGAGCACCTGCACACAGCATGAGGGAAATCTCTAATTTTTTCAGAAAACATTGTTTGAGAGTTTTCCATGTCACTGTCCGTAACAACCCACTTGCCTCTCTGAGCAAAAGGATGAAGGAGGCAAAGTAGAAGACGTAGACCATACCGACCAGCCAGTGGAGGAACATGGTGGTGCCAGGAGCAGAGTCAAAGCTCTGCTCCCTGTCCTTCAGAGTGGCATCAAACATCTCCTGCAATACATAAAGACAAAGGTGTTTAAAATGTGACCAGCTATAAAGCAGTTTTTAGGAATTGTAGCATTTTGAGCATTTCACAATTTAACATTGTTTTTCCTTCTTGATCAAGTCGCTGCACATGCCGTCAATGTGAGTGCAATCAGTGTGTTTGGCTAGTCATTAAAAGCCAGCATGCGACTGTATCAACAGGATGAGCTGAGCTAACTCTGCATGTTTGTCTTACCAGTGAACAAATGTCGAGCCACCAGCCGCAAATAAGTGGGAACAAGCCTATCTCCATGGCAACCAGCAGGGACACCTGCAACATAGAAAACACTTGCAATTTAGCTTCTGTTTACAGGTAATCATAATTTCACTAATTATTGTTTCAGCTGAAAGCTTTGCTATTTAGACAAACAGAAAACCAAAACCAACACAGAGTGCTGCATCGCTCTATTTTACCTTGACAACAATGTAGCAGACACCCAGCAGGCGTCTGGACCTCTGGAACTTCACTAATGAAGCCAGGGCCTAAAAGAGGGGCAGTTAAGGACTCACAGAAAGTTTGACAACCTGCACTTCTTAATCAGCACTATGAAACAAAGCCTCATCTGAGATACAAACAGCTTCAAGCTAAAGATGATAAATAGTTTCTCTTAAGGTTTTTTGGGACCGTGCTTAAAAGATGGCCTTAAGACCAAAAACCTCTCCAGATATTCACAGAAGTCCTACTGTAGCTAAATAATACCCCCCTCCCCATTTTGTGACATTTTAGGTCGCATATCCAAAAATATACGACGTTCATCAGGATTTGTAGTTACCCTATAGTATGTAGAAGTTAGATTATATTCATGTTATAGGACAATACATTTGATGATGATTTAAATAAGTGGATAAGTTAAGAACTTATAGCAAAAATATTTAATAAAAACTGGACAAATTGTCCTTGTAGCAAACATTACTAAGTGATAAATCAACTACACTCTTAGTGTGTAAGATTCAAATACTTGTATTAGGTCAAGGATACATGGCAGACAATAAGGGCTCCAGCCAGGAGGATGTACCCCAGTATGGTGGTTATAAGGCCGTCAAAGTGTGAGGCTTTGATCTACAAACAAACACAAGAAATTCCATTAGTGTAGGTCAAACTCATGGTACAGTACAGTGTTCAAAGTGTACACGTGTGTCCTAAGCACTTACATAGTCTTCAAAACCAAGTCCAACCACTGAGAAGTGACCAATGTGATATGGGCAAAATGCTAGAGGAAATACAGAGGGTGTATTAGAAGTGAAGTGAACCCATGACTCTCTCATAATGTACTCATCATATCATCATCACGTTACTCAAACATACTGGGACTCACCAAAGACCAGAATGAAGAGTGTGTTGAGAGACACCACCCAAAACACATGTTCCTATAGAGGACACACAACAGAACTCCAGCTTTCACTTTATGAAAAAGTTTATTTTGAAATTCAGTTAAACTATTATTTCAAACTTTTAAAAGCAACTGCTACAGATCAAGTCAGCTCCATCATCCTGAACACCTTCCAACAAGATCAGGTGGCTACGCATTATTCTGTATTATTTTTAGTGATTTTAAAGGCTTTAAAGTGGTTTGAAAAACAAACAATGAATCAATCATTAATCTACACTGAATGACTAATTTTGGCAGAGAACATTTTAAACAGTGTATAAAATAGTGTCAGAAATGTAAATATGAAAGATAGATGTAAAATTACCAAGAAAACTAGGGAACCATCCAGCCCCAGCATCTGGAACATAAAGTACTCGTTAGAGTCACCATTTGAGACCATTCAACACATGAATTCAGGTAGGGGTGCAACGATACACAAAATTCATGGTTCGGTTTGATATGTTCATGTGTTACGGTTCGATATTTTTTCGATACAAAACAATGTTCATGCCTTTTTAATTTGTCATTTATTAAATTTATAAATATATATTTTAATTCAAAAGTACAGTTTGTAAATTTAATGTTGCTGAAACAACAAAATAATAATAAAAAAAAAAATCAATCAGATCGAGAAATTACTCATCTTTGGAAAAGAGAGTTTATTTCAGAGAAATGGCTCTTTCCAAAATAAAAGCTATACTATATGCTTCTTCTGGGATACATTCTCAGCAGCATATTAAACATATCAGGTCACCATAAGGAGAATCACGTGCTAACGGTTGTCTAAATGACTCGGGTAAAGTTTGTAGCATGCGTGCTTGTTGTTTTTGTCTGCTTCCACTTGTCTTTGCACTAGGATGATGTCAGCGTAAATGCGCAGTCATATTCATTGCGTTCCCACTAGTGCTGTCAGCGTTAATCTCGTTAAAATGACACTAACGCCATAACGCGGCAAATCTCCATTAACGAGTTACTGCGGACCGCCCAGTGGGTGGGGCTGGATGGCGTCACCACGTTAACGAGCCAACTGCGCTAACGCACTTGTTCCCACCAATGTAATTGAGCATTGCGTGGCACATCCGACAGCTGCGCTCAGCGGATCTGTATGGGCTCAAAATGTGGTCATAAATATTTTGTACTTGTAAATCAGTTTCGTATGTGTAAAAAGATGTGTGTGTGCGTAAAAAAAGGTGTGTGTGCATAAAAAAAAAAAAGTGTGTGTGGACTTAGCCAAAAAAAAAAAAAAACCCTGCAAGTTACAAGTACGAATTTTGACCCTATTTTTCTTCCTTTCATCTGATTGGTCAATGTCATGTCAATCACAAATGTAACAATCCAATCAGAGAACAGATGGGTTTGGCTGTCGAGGGGCGCTTTTTTGAACTGCAGGTCCTTGAAGGGTAATAGAGTTTGAAGCTGGAGGATCTCTATATAAATATCCGATAGCAGCTAGGTCCCCTAACTTTCAGCAGCTGTTGAAAGGATAAATTTGTGGTATATCAGTTAGAAATACCATTATTACTTTAGGATTAGTTTAACTCAAAGTCAGGGCTGACCCGGGACCATTGCTGTGAGTCACAGTGCGCAGCATAAAAGTCCTTTCACATCGGACGCAGGATGTGCTGCTAAGGCTAACTGCTAACTAAAAGCAAAGGATCCAGAATTTGTTGCGCTGGCTGCTGGGTCTGTGGGTTTTTGCAGCAGCTCTACCTGTACTAGATGCACCTGCTCCTTGTTTTTTCTATCTCTGACTTTATGTCCTCTACAAGAGTTTCCGTTTTTCTTGCTAGTTCTTCAAATGTTCAATAAAAACATGTATGCTAATTCATAACGAAGAAAGCTTTGTAATGAAGACTGTCATTTTCAAAACACTGCCTTGACTCGGACGACCACAGACTGTTTTCCTTCGTGGCGATGAAGGAAAACGCTGGGTTGGCATGTAAAAGGGCATTTATTCCCTTCAAAGACCTGCAGTTCAAAAAAAAAAAAAAAAAAATCCGACAGCCAAACCCATCTGTTCTCTGATTGGATTGTTACATTTGTGATTGATAAGACATTGACCAATCAGATGAAAGGAAGAAAAATGGGGTCAAAATCCGTACTTGTAACTTGCAGTGTTTTTTTTTTGGCTAAGTCCACCAACAAATCTTTTTTACGCACACACAAATCTTTTCTTTTTACACATACAAATCTTTTTTACACATACGAAACTGATTTACAAGTACAAAATATTTATGACCACATTTTGAGCCCATAGATCTGCACTCGACAGTGCAGCCGAGGCGGAGTAGTCGAACGCAGATCCACTGAGCACTCACCACAGACAGCATCGTCAGAAGAAAAGTTGATAAAATAAATAAAAAAAAATTTGTATTGTTCGATACATATGCGTACCAAACCAAAAGCACTGTATCGAATGGTTCAATATTGATACGAGTATTGCTGCACCCCTAAACTCCGGCTAATAAAAAATATATAATAATAATAATAATAATAATAATAATAATAATCGAAAACAGCCCTTAACAGGTGCAGTTTCAGTCACGTGGCTTTACAGAGCAGAAAAGAGAAGAAGAAAAATAGATTCCTACCCTCTCCCAGGTCAGCTCCTCTGCTGCACGGTCCCACTCCAGTGCATTCCAGTTCAAATCTTCTGCAAAGGAGAACACAGACCAGAGAAACACTAAGAAACAACAGCAGCAGCGAACCCTCTTCCTTCCCTTATTACACAAGTACATAGTACTGAAGGGCTGGACTTTATCTTTAAAGTCATACCCAGACGCTTTTGGAAACCCCTCCAGTGTGCATCATCATGTGTAGTAAAGGTAGTCCAGACACATCATGTATTAAAAATATGATGAAGATAAAAAAGGTGGCTACGAGGCACTCAGGATACTGAACAGAATTCAGCTGGAGAAGTAGTAAAAGGGCTGACTTGCCCCTAAAGAGCAAACATGCAGCTGAAAAAGGAAACAGCCAATCATGTTGTTTCTCTGACACACATGTACAGTAGAGGTTGGCACATCTAGTCCCCATTGTAGTTAACATGTAAACAAATACATTTTTTTAAAACTTTCCTAGTTTACTGTAACTCTAATGCAAATTAGCTTTGCATTTATTCAGTGCAGAGATGCTGACACCCTCGATTTAGTGGTTACTGAAGCTGTGAGGATCTGTATCAGGAGTATAACTTGCAAAGAAAAAACAAAACAGAAACCCATTTTGAAGCTTTAGGGCAAAGACAAATATCTAAAGCTGGTTTTATTAGATCTAGCCTGCGGCTTTTATGTCCCTGTGACCACAAAAATCAATACTGAGGCTCTCTCCATTTATTTAGATAAGAGCTTACAAAAAACAACAATAAAACAAAAAAATAACCCAAACCCAAAGGCCTTCCAAGGACTTTGTAAGACTTGGTACACGTCGTGCTTCTTACTGAAGGCTTTTCAAACATTACTGATTCAAAGCCACAAATGTCCAGAACCACTCATCTGTCAAGAAATAAAAACGGTGCCACAGCAGAACAGCAAGTGTTTAAAACAAACACATTAAAAATAACGTTCCGAAAAATGCTCGCCTACCTTGTCCTCCATCATTGGCATCGGCAGCATCTTCCTCCCTCCCTTCCTCATCCTCTTCTTCCTCATCATCATCCTCCCCTTCATCATCATCATCATCGTCTTCATCATCATCCAGTTCTGCCTCATCATGGTTGCCAGCTTCGTGCACATTAGCAGGCGCCAGCCCATCTGGACCAAGCTCTGCAGGATTCTGGGCAGCTTCAGCATCTGCAGGATCCTGAGCATTGGCTGCAGCGTTACCGCCCACACCCTGTGAATATAATGAAAGACATGACAGTTCATTAATAAAACCTGCTGAAAGTTAATAAAGTAATTTTGTGCTTATGTAAGTTCAGTATTTGAAAAACAGAAAGAGTATTTTAATCAAACTCCTGCCTTGGGGTCACTATGGAGTTTATATCCACATTGTCCAGATGTGACCACTAATGTTTGGGATGCAAAATGTAATTCATCACTCCATCGTTATCACATTAAATATTCACAGGGAGCTTTGAACACCATTAACGGGCTGCTGTGTTAGAATGGGACACATGTACAACCCGAAAACACAACACCTCTGGCCAAATCTGTCTTCTGCTGTCAGAGATTATAAAATGTATGATTTTAACTAGAAACTGTTTTGAGCGTTAACTAGCAAACTTTTACAGATATGAGTCTGTTGCTATGCCAACCATGTCAGAGTAATGGTAAACTGTAGCAGGAAGCTAACAGAATCTAGGAAGTCTTTATCAGCCCCACTCTTGCTCAGAGTTAAAGAGGAGGAAAAAATGAATTAAAACAAAAACAAACAAAACGCACCTGATTAGCTGGTGCAGGGCCGTTGGGCTGATTAAGAACCAGTGGGGGTTGATTTTGCTCTAACCACTGAGGAGCGCCTCCATGCACAATCTGCTCTCTGAGCCACACCAGGCTGATGAAGGCACATAGTGTGCATGTGACCACAAAACAGCCTTGGAGGCAGTCAGCAAGCAGGTTTTGCCTGTGAGAAGGAGACATGGCATCAATTTTCAAAAAACATTCAGATTATTTAAGTAACACTATTTCCGCCACTAATGAGATTTTGCAACCATTACAAAGAAACATTTGACCGTCACTGATGAGATATTGAGTTGTTGGGATTTTGGAGGACTGCAGAGCAGAATGTTTGCATTGGACAAAACCAGTTCCACATTTGCTGTCTGTTCATGGACATGTAGATGGACACATTTGGAGGATGAAAATTACACATAAGTTTGAAAACAAGCAAAGATGCAGCACTGTGAACAGAGAGGAAAAGAGCAGCACTGCACCACACAGCGGAGCTAATTAGCATGCACGCTACAAAGCAGAGAAAATGTCAGTGCCCACGAAGAGGTCATCACAAGCCAAAATCCTATTTTGGCTTGTGATGGCGCTTAGACCAACTGAGACTGATTTAGGGGATTTAGTGGAAAATATATTGAGGTTCAGAATCTGCACCTTAAAAATGTTGTTGACATCATTTAACGACTGAATCTTTGAATTTTAACAGACTGTCAGCAGCCTGCATTTAAAGAGCGACTTTATAAATGAGGAAAAGAAATAAAGTGTAAATCAGCTGGTTCTAGTGCAGTGGGAGGGAAGGAGTCTGAGATAAACTCGGAAGCAACAGTCTTTCTGGAACAGAAATTTATAGTTTCCCATGATCTCTGGGTTATTCAGAGTTGCTAGTGACAGTAGTTCAGCTTGATTGAGAGACAGAGGAGAAATAAAAGAAAAGGGTACGTTTTATGAACAACATTCGGGTCAAACTAATCCAAATGACGAAATGTGAAACATGCCATGCATTCTTCTGATAGGGCTGTGAGGAACATGAGAAGCACACAAAATAAATAAAAAGTGTTGGGACGCACCGATTTAAACAGCAACACTGTGCAAGCCATAAAGAAAACAAAGTACACGACAGAACAAATGCAGCTTGACTTTGTGAGAGAGGAGGCACAAAACCAAAAGCAGACACTTACGTTGAAAGCATATCTAATGGTAGGGTAAGGAGAGAGCTCACAGAGCCGGTAAATAAACACTTGTAGATACGACCTGTTGGGAAACACAGAATGAAAGCAAAATTGACGGGAAAAAAAACAAAAAACAAACAAACACAAAACCCCCAACATGGCGATCACTTCTCAACTAGTTTATAACTAAAACCAAACTGCTTCAAATTTGTACATTTATGGTGTTACATTTCACGCTGTGCTGAACTAAAACATCTAATTAGAGCACATGTGATTTATTTATGCTAGTCAAACATTAGTTTGACTAGCATAAATAGCCCAAAGGGTCTATTTGTTTTCAAGCATTTTTTTTTTTTTTTTTTAACTATACTAAACTGGTTGCAAGTTCAGTCAATTAACCAATTCAAATGTTTTACCTCCACTTAAAACATAAAATTTCCCCAAATCTTTGTTTCACATTTGATACTGCGGTTTCATATGCAAACACAGCTGTAGTGTGTTAGGACATGTTCAGGTGATGGAAAGCTTAATACATTTTTTAAATCCTCTTATGTTTAGAGTAAAATTATTATTTAAATATACTGACAAACTGACAAATAATGAAAGTAATCGTTAGTTGCAATTCCAAGATGTGGCTTACATGCTGTGAGCGGTACCACACCTAGCCAGGCAAAGGCCACCAGTGTGTAGTGTAACCAGTATCTGATGGCTGTTCCAATACTGGTGACCAGCCCTGCAAAGATGTCCTGCACAGGTAGGCGAGACGGCATGTCTGGAGAATAGACTGATGAGAAGAGCAATACAGAAATAAATTGTCAGACAATAATTGGGCATTTGAAGGCACTAACAACAAATGAATGCAGTCTTAAGACATTGAATGATTTAATAAAAACAACTTACTTGGTGTAAATGCAAACCTGTGTTTGCATAGTTCGCAGTATTCTTTTCTACTGTGTTTCAGCCACTGCAGTAAGCTGTGAAAACAAAATGAAACAGTGAATTTACCCATGTCTCATAGAGAATTGCACAAGAATCTTCCTCAGTAGTCTCTGAACGCGTCCAGTGGTATCAAGGAACAAGATGTTAGCACACATCCTTAAGTCCTTAAGCAAGGTGGGTCCTCTGTGGATCACATTTGTTTTTCCAGCAAATCCTACATTAACCTTGGTAAGATTGCGATCTGGGGAATTCTGAGACCAAGTCAACACACTGAAACCTTTTTTCATACTTTTAAAGCATTCCTGAAAAACTTTTGCAGTATGGCAGGGCAAATTACTCCTTTTGAAAGAGGCAGCTCTAGATTTATTTATTTATTTATTTTAAATAGATGGCCAAAGCAACATCCACATGAAAGGCAGATCTTACAGCATCACAGTGAGACTGCCCCCCTCCAAAAAAGGCAAGGTCTGCAGGATAAATCCAACTGTTTGCAAATGTAATTGGAAATTCACATCTAGTAATTTCTGTGGACTGCACAACCACGTGCACTTGCATGTGACCAAAACCTGCAAGCTGCACATATGGCCATGAAAAGCAAGCGAAAAGAGAAAACCATAAAGTTTGTACATGAACATCTTGCTCACTTGCATACCATTCCTGATGGATGAACTTGATGCTGCCGGTGCAAACACAAGGGTGGTAAAGGGGCTTGTCCTGGGTCCCCTCTGACCGACATACCCGGCAGATATCGGCTGTACAAAAGGCACACAGTGATAAGAATCTGCATAGCTAAAGACAGTCTGGCAGTGCTATTTTAAAAAACAAAACAAAACAACAACAAAAACCCACCAAACATATACTGAGCCACACTAATAAACACATGTGAGCCGTAAAACAAAACGACTAATACCTTTCTACAAAACGCTGACAGTGTACATGTGTCAGCACTGAATCTGTGCATTGGATTCGTATTTACAGTGACTGTAACAGTATGGGTCAGACTAGGGCACACTGTAAATCCTTGGATTATCAGTGTCACTGCATGACAAAAATAAAATGACTATAATTAGCCCAAGAAGTAGGAGCATAACACCAGTTAGGATAATACCCTTAGCTATATATATTTATGGTATATCCTTCAGATATATGCTAGTGGCTAAAAACAATTTCATTCTCGCTCAGGGAAAATATAATGGGCTTGTTGTCTGGAAGTCCAAATATACTATAAAATGCAGGCTTTTGGAGTATGTCGAGAGCATTCGTCATAATAACAATTTCTCTTTAGTTGAACTCGCAAAGTTGTGAATGAGCCTTGTCAAATGGTAGCCTAAATGCGTTAACCTGCCAACCTTACCAAGGTACCGCTAGCTTATTATGTCATACTGTTCAGTACGCTCCCATAACGGTTTCAATGGCTCAACTTATTAAAGGTTAACTCATAACTAGATAATTTTGCGTGTGGCTTCACTGTGAATTGGACTCCCTCTACAATTTCTACGTTGTAACCACTATCCAGTGCCCATGTAATGCGTTCTCGGATTTCTGGCTCCACATAGACCTGACAGCTTATAGGGTGTAAGCTAATGCCAGCTAGCTGGCTGGTTGGCTAACGCTAATTGGCTAGCGGTTTCTCTAATTCTGGCGAACCTTTGCCGAAGTTTAAGACAACGGAGCCGTGGTCGTTGCTACCAACAACAGTTAAGGGCCAGTTAGGTCACATGCAAAGTCAGCATGAATGGCTTTACCATTTAGCGCAAATAATTAAGGTAATCAAGTTTGGGCATTAGCTACCTTCTTCAGCGGTGTCCATCTTGGCTGGCTGCTAAAGCAGCCCTGCTCCACAGCAGTCCGGATTTAAGCAGTCCGTGCAGCAGCGATGACTGCCGGCTATCTACATATAAACATTTCTAGGAAGACTTTATTTCAGTGCCCTGTTAAGTTTGACGTCATCATGCGTTTCAAATTAAATTCAGCCTGTTTTACTTCATGGCTCATCAGCTAGCGGTACACAAAACAACAAGTATTAATGCGATAGTTTCACCACTAGATGGCAGCTCCGCGCAACAAGCTCGTTTTTATTAATGCAAACATTATAAAAGAAACTAAACTTCCTTGGGAACCCCCCCCCCCCCAAACTTTTTAGAACTATTTTTGGTATAAACATGTTGACTTTATTTTTAAATAAGACAATTAAAGCTAATGTATGTAAGCAGTTCATAATAACTGCCAAAATAATCACCAAGATGTGTGTTCACTGTTCAGCTTCCTCCTAGGACTCTGGTATAATCCCCGCAACTTGCACTGAAACTTATGGGCAACGTTATACAACAATTAATAAACAGTAATACTTATTCTCAATCATCATTTTTTATTGTCATGGTCATTTCACATGGTCACACATTTCAAATGTACAGCACTGATCGTTTCCTTTTTTCCTGTTTTTGTAGTTTTAAATGTTAAGAAATATATGTAACTATTTCCAGTTACAGTTAGTTTTATCAAAATTTTTACAAAAGTTTTTAAAATAATCTGAGAGTAGAATGGTGTTCTAGACTTGATTTTCTTATGTTACAGGTGTGATTTAAATGTCTTTGCATCATACACCCATACAGTGTCTATGCCCTCCCCCGCGGTACTTTCAGGAATCCACGTAGGGAAGGGGAAGCGACAGGCCACCACCTTGGCTGATCTAGGCAGCTCGCTTGCCAATTTCAGCTCAAGCTTCTCCATCTGAAGATAAAAGCAGCAAACAAACATGATTAGCATGATGATTTGAACTCATCAAGTTTCTGCATTTTGGTGAGACACAGAGGTACTCACCATCTGAGGGACTCCAAAAATGACAACATTGGAGTATTGAGCAAAGCTGACCTAAGAAAGGAAAAAGGAAGTAACATGCTAAATGACTAACTTCATCACAGCAGATGTCTGTAAAACAAAGGTTTGTTTTCAGAAACCACTGACCTTCCACAAGTCTGAGATGTGAAATGAGGTGGAGCGGTAGACTCCCTCCCTCCAGGCCCTGTAGCGAGAGTACCACACCAACCAGGGGTTCAGCTCAAACCCTGACGCATGAAAACCATGTTTGGCTGCTGCAATCACCTGCAAGAAGCAAGGGGAAACAGTATAGTACACACACACACACACACACACGTTTGTAAATCATGTTAGATTGGTTGCTACTGAAATTAAATTTTCACCCTTTAAAGCTGTTTGCAAAGACAGTTTCAATTTTTTTTAACCCTCTGGCCTTCATGCGTGGTAATCTTCAAGCCTAACACTGCACTAGCCCTGGATTTTTTTAAGCCTAGCCCAGCTGTCATAAGACCAGGACTATTTCAAAACTGTATAAAGAACAGACGATATCAGAACAACAGTTATGACCTGACCAGAAGCTTAGGAGAGGATGGCAAAAGGTGTAAGACACGATCCAAAGCACAAAAGTAAACCAACAACATAACAGTTGTTCAGCCACATGACATCCCAGATACTCATAAACTAAACAGTCTGTAGGGCGGAACTGGTCCCCTGTTCTCCTGAACAGCTACGGGACACAGCTGCTGGAGCTTGTAGGTGATAAAGAAGCCTTTTGCGATCACTAAGACATGATTTACGAGCTTTTTTTAAAAAAAGTTTGATTATATTTTGTTAATCTTTAACTGCGCCTTGCATAAAATCATGGTTTCTCTAAAGGCTTTCAATACCTTTTTATTTTTCTTGCAACTATAACTTTATAGTTCCAGAGGGGGCTCAGAGGGCAGAACAGTACTTACTATCCTTCCATCTCCGCTCCCTATGTCCACCAGGGTTCCCGACCTTGCCCTTAACGCCTTGAGGACGTTTTCCACCTGAGTCGTGGTGGCCGGGACAAACGGGAGGCAGACTTTCCTCAGGGCAGGGGCTACAAACGGAGCAGCCACTGCGTACAGAGCAACCAGCGACCCTCCCACTAAACCTGTTACGACGAGCCCAATGCGGCTCCTGCTCTTTCTGTCCCTGTTATTCTCATTAGGCTGTCCCGAGTCCAGCAGGAGCTCCTCTTGTGACATGACGCTAGTTTAACGCAACGTATGCAATCGTTCGCTGAACTCCATGAATGACAGCGGGGACTGTGTTTCAGCTAGCAAGCTCTTACTTATTCGACCTCAAGTTTTCATAAATGAAATTAAATATTGTTCGAACAAATTGCAAGTCTATGTTGTCCTTAGTTACGAAAAAATAGATTATCGTAGTTCAAAGTCCTGCTATTTATATGTTATTGTAACATGTAAGCATTGTAATACACGACCTGTGCAAGGCTATAATCGGCCCGAGTGGATAACAAAGAGGAACTACAAACCGTTCCTCCATGCTTTCGTTCCCATTCAAGCTAGCTTTCATTATGTTTCGAGCGTGGTTAAAAATAAATAAATAAATAAATAAATAAATAAATAAATAAATAAATAATATATATATATATATATATATATATATATATATATATATATATATATATATATATATATATATCAAACTTAAAAGTAACTAGATTATGAATGTTTACATTTTAGTGTGTGTTATACGTGTATAACTATGCATGTGACAAATAAAGAACCTTGAACCTTGAACCTATTTCGTGAGATATTTTATGAAAATCACTGATAAACTTTGTGTGAAATGCCAGAATTCTGTGAATAATGTTCTGGTGGCTAAACCTTTTATTCAAATACACATTTAATGTTTTTCATTTGTGATGAACTGGCTTTTTTACACACACACACACACACACACACACACACACACACACACACACACACACACACACACACACACACACACACACATTAATATGCTGTGCCATGGTCAAATTCAAGCAGAGGGTAAATATTTAATAATTCAGTAAATAAACATGAAATAAATCAGCCTCAATATGACCTGACATACATGTAAATCGGATGATAAATAACACTTATAATTGCATTTTTCTTGCTTTGGTATTGTAGGCATGTTCATCCATATAGGAAACACTTCAAACATCAAAATAATTAATGAATAATATTATTTTAAATATGATTTGATCTATGTGACATATTCTAGCCTAGAGTGGAAACATTAAACAAACAAGGAACCTAAAAAGGAAAAAATGGAACTGTGATCCAGCAAAATAGGCCTACTCGTCCTTGGAACCATCTCTCATGAATTACATTGACAGAGCAGTGTCTCATTGACAGAGTGTTTTTGGGAATTACTATTAAAAAGACTTTTGGATTGCATTCTTGGAAATTACTTGGAATGTCTGAGAAAAAGGAACTCTACTGACCATATTAGGTAAAAACCTTTTTTTTAAAAAAACAACAAAATTGGCCACCTCTATTTGCAATATTAATTTTTACTGCAATTTCATTTGGGACCTTTTGTTGTTCTTTTAATTAGAAGTCATTAGACAGTGTACGATGGACCGTGTGGTCAAGCCCTGATGGGCCGTGGTGGATTGGATGATGGTACATGTGGTGCTGACTGGTGGTGGGACCATCATCCATCATTAAATCCTCCTCCTCCTCTGCCCTGTACCCTCCTGCAGCGTCCTGTGAGTAGCTGTGCTTCATCACCACAATGTTCCGTCGACTCGTCGGCGTGTTGTGGTGAGAGAGTCGGGGCGACTGCTGGTTCACCATCACTGGCTGCAACTGGGGCACAAGAGCCCCCCCATCAGGTACAATGGTGGCGTCCCTCACGCTCAAGTTGCTGCGGCTACCGTGGACACTGCCCTGGTGAGAGCCACAGTGGTGGTCGCGGATGCATTTGCTTTCGGAGCGTCTCAGCTTGTGGAACTTGTCAAAGTCCTCGGCCAGGGCAGGATCGGTCAGTTCACCAGAGGGGGCACGACGCAGAGTACAGAGTTCATAGTGAGGAGGCTCAAAACCGGGGTGGAGGAGGGCAGGATCAAAATCATCTCTGTGGATCCAAAGAGGGAAAGAGAGTACATGCACAGACATCCAGACCTACAGTTCCAGAGTACAGATACAATAAATGTTTAGGAATGTGCAACAGAAACTTTGAATGTAGCTACAATGGCAATGATAAATGTGTATAAATTCCCATTAATGTGAATAAATTGTAAGATAAAAGTAGAAAGAACAAAATGCCAGCACGTGGTTTTCCAACATGCCTGGCTGCTCATGTGCAATTTGAAACTAAAGGTCTGAAATTCAAGCATTTATACATATGCACATTTCTAAACTGCAGTCAAAAAGCAAATAAATTGAAAACCAGACAAATTCTTTCACGGACATCATCATTATCATCATACTGTAACGATCGTAGCATATCTATATATGTTTATTAGAACTTAATGAAACCTATAATCTGTCAAATGTATCTCTTATGAATGATATCAAGTCACAAACTGCTGTTACAATTGCTGTTACAAGGTAGGTGCTGCAATCTGTTATTTATCCACGTAAAATTGTCACTGACAATAAAAATGACTTTTTCAACAGAGATATGGCCAAGATTGCAGCAGAAATTGCAACAAATGTAACATTAGAGTTCTATTAAAATATATTAAGTTTCCATAAAGCACTGAATTGATTATAATGTAGGTACAATAACACAGAGTCATAGAGACAAAGCAGGTTATTCCTTCATTTTATAACCTCTGTGGGAATCCAGCTGACTACAGTTTATTTAAGAATATAGGCAAAGGTGTTATTTGTAAAAAACATATAGAAACATCAGAAATCACTTTCTGGCAGAACACAGGTTCGTGAACGTACGCCTAGCACGTAAATTGAGTGTAACATTTGCAAATACATATGCACGTTACATGTACATTTGAACAGTAACCAGAAGGTTTAAGTATGAATAACTGGCAGTTTTTATTTCCTATCTGGCGCGACTTCATCATTCTACACCCTTAACTAAGGATGCAAGATGGTCACAACACATGGAAAAGAGTGGGGGAGTCTTCTTTTGGACATTTGGACGCGACCTCTAAAGTACTGTGATTGACAAAAAAGTCCACAATTCCTCAGAGATAAAGTATTGCCTTACCTTTTCAGTCATTTACAATCTTCATTTTTATGTTTACATTTAAAAGCCCCTGTTATTGATATTAATGTGAGGGTTAAAATGTCTGACCTGTAACAGAATTTTGAAAGTCGTGCCCTTTACTCTTTTACAACTATGTAAATGTGCAGTTTTAAACACTGCTCAAATCAAGCGATTTTGGCTACTGAGTAAAGATAGATCAAAATCTACAAATTGATCATATCGATAGTTAAAGGTATATCTAAGTCCCAGCAAAGCACACATGAAGCAGCATCAGCATTTATTAGGAACTGTACACTTGCGATTTTGGGCTATATTCTGATGTACACAGGTGTTCTGTTTATTATTTAAAAATCTGTTCATATAAAAACACATCACACATCTACCAAGACAAAATCTTTGTTTCATGTGTAAATACTTCTGAAATGTTCACTCTGAAAGGAAGTTTTGGATATGTGGAGGTCAAAAAGTACAGAGAAAGCTACTATTACCAAAAAATATCCGCGTACGTGAACAGAGCCTTGATGTCTACAAAGTTATATAGTTCTGAAAGTTTTGGTTTATTTAACCACTAAAGTCTTTCATTCCCCTTGTTCTCTTTTTGACAATACTACTAAATAACAATTTACCGAGACTTTACCTGCGGATGATGTATTTCTTGCGAGGCTGTTTGACCTGGATGATGACAGAGATGATGAGCAGGATGACGACCAGACCACAGGTTACTCCAATGATAGTGAGGTTAGTGTTATCTAGCGTATCCAGGATGCTCGGTTTCCTCGTCTCTGGTTGAGGGGATGATACAGACAGAAATCACAGGCATGTTTTGTGAAAACAGCATGTGGCTGGTGGTTGGAATTTCAACATACCTTTGCAGTGATTCTCATCCCATGGGTAAACACAGTTCTGGATGCCATTGCACACCAGAGTGTGATTTATGCACATGTTGCTATGGCAAAAGAAAGTGTCTCTCTCACACGGAGCTGAAACGAGACAGGCAGGAAAGATACGGCTGTAGCAATATGTTCTATTTCAAAGTCAGACTTTAACTATACTCACTTTTGGCTCCATTTCTGCCTAAACAGGCAACATTAGCTATGGGCTTGCTAAGGAACAGCACCACTCCTTTCCCTAGAAGCCAACAGCCAACACAGATAGCCTTCTGCTAGCTGCTCCTCCCTGAGCCTCATTCTGCCAGAGGTTTCTTCCTGTTAAACAGGAGTTTTTCCTTTCCACTGTTACCAAGTGCTTGCTCACTGGCAGATGATGTATAGATGTATATACTTCATAAACTGTTGCAATCCCCTGAACACTTGTTATCTAAATTCTACTCATTATTTAACATTTTCCAATAAATCTTGATCTTTAAACAAATCTCAGGCAGACAGATTTACTCACGTTCATGGAAGGTTGTAAAGAGGATTTTGAATCTGCTCTTCCTGCTGCCCTCGTCTGCCCACAGTCTCACCACCCCCACAGAGGTAACCAGCATGACATCGTTGGCCACAGTGGAGCAGAACTTATTCTTTAAGTGCTCAACGGAACTGCTGCCGTCATAGATGCCAACAAAGTTACGCTTACACTCATTGGAGTTATGCATCTCATACTCAAGAAAACGCATGTAGATCTGTGAGGAGACAAAAGGATGAGAAGAAAGAGTGCTGTGAATGGACCAGAGTTTAATAACACTGGAACATCTTTATGTTTTTCTCCTTTCATTTTTTTCATGACTTGAAGACCTTCTCTATTTATCACATAAAAATTCCTCGTTGAAATGGCTCAAATATCCAACAGTGACAAAAGAAAAGTAGATGTGTAAATACTAACAGCAATACTATTTAACTGGCAAGATTTTGTTGACCTGCAGTCATTTATTGAGCTCTAAAAGGCTGACATCTTTGGATGTTTTGAAGATGGTTTTAAAAAATTCTGCAGTGTTTGTCTGAAAACAACCAACTTCAACATCATTAAATGAGAACTGCTACAGCAGTTTCACATCAGTCATTGCTGAGCAGAATACTGTAAAAATGTGATGTTCACATTATGTTACAGGTAGAACACCGGCCTAATGTCTCAACAAGCAGACAATCAATCAATTCCAGGTATCTGAAGTTTGTAGTAGAGTCAAATTCCATCTGTGAGTAGCAGAGATTGTTTAAATAAGAAAGAAAGAAATGGCACACAGTATGCAGACCTTGGCTCTCGGTGGAGCCCTGATGTACCATCTGCAGTCCACGGCTTCAGTCTGCTGCGCCCGGCCTTCCTTAGCTATCTGCGTTGAATCTACGTAGCCTTCTGGACCATTCATCTCAAACTCACAAACTGTGGAGAGCAGCAGTTTTAGCAATGCTGTTGTAAGAATGAGGCCTGTTTCAGTTGTAGAGACAAGTTTTCTGTAGTACTTGACGCTTCATATGAAGATTTATGCAACCTCAAATGCTGCGTAAAATGTAAAATAAAATGGAATCCAGTGGTCTGCAAGCCTCATAAACTATAAATCAAATGCTTAAACTGAGAAAATACAATTTAAGAAAAAAGATCATTTTGAATTTTAATGCCAGCCACATGTCTGAAAAAGTTGGGCCATGCCATGTTTACTGTTGTGTAGTGTCCACTCTTCTTTTAACAACAGTCTGTTAACGTTGGAAACTGAGGAAACCAGAATGTTGCCTCATTCTTGTCTGATATAGGATTCTAGATGTACTACAGTGCAGGGCCTTCTTTTTTGTATTTTTCATTCTATGATGTGCAAAATGTTTCCAACTGGTGTAAAGTCTGGACTATAGGCAGGCCAGTTCAGTCCAGCAAAGTTATGCTGTTCTAATAGATGCAGTAGGTTTGGTATTGCCTTGGTAAAATGGTGTCTTTTCCCCTGAAAACACACTTTTCAACACTGATGATGCCTTTCTAGTAGATGTGCAAGCCCAGAGAAAATGGCAGTGTTTCTGGATCATATGGCTTCTTCTTTGTATCCTATAGCTCTAACCCGTGTTCATGGACGGCACAGTGAACTGTGTTCATGGACAATGACTTCGGGAAGTGTTCCTGAGACTGGGCACTGATTTCCATGACAGAATCATGCTTTTTTTTTTTTTTTTTTTTTTTTTTCCACAATTTCCAGCCTTGTCCCCTTGTGCACAGAGATTCTTCCAGATTCTCTGAATATTTTGATTCACCCAATTAGCTGTAAAAGGTTTCTTTTTACCACCACTTACTTTTCTAGACCTTGTATTTTTTCAGATATGCTGTTGCCATCAATTTCAAATACATATGTTTCATAACGTAAAAGGTTTGTGAGATCTCCAAAAGCAAGAATTATGTTTTTATTGACATTTTACATAGCATCCCATCCTTTGTGGAGTTGGGCTTGCCCTTGGCAATGTGAAAATGTTAAACAGCACTTTATCTCATCATCTTATTACCTCTCAGAGTGTTAAAGACAAGATATCTTTGAATAGATAAATGTGCAAACATTTTTATTTTACATAGGCTAACTATGTGTCACCATGTCACTATGTGTTTCCCCTTTGACAGAAACGGTTCAAAACTGGTTGTGATGTCACAAATTAAGTTTTCCAAATTCAAATTTTAGACTCTATTTAAATTTTCACATCTTGTAGCATCGAGTATGAAGGGTTTTCTAGTACTGTTATTAACAAAATTCTGAGGAAAATAACATGTATGTGTGGAGATGTACCTAAGTCAAAAATTTAAATACACCTCATTACATTTTTAGTTTTTTTAAAACTCCAACATTGGTTCTCATGGCAGATTGGGAAACTGATACATTAATTTGGAAAGGTTAAAACTAGCAGTTAAAAACCTCCATTACTGTATGCACATTCCAGTTTCCAGTAATCACTAGTAACACTGCAGTAATGCTAACTTAGGATTTTGTCTCCATATAACATTATAATCATACTTGCTAACCTCTAGCTCACAGATTTATGTACTGTGAGCTCAGACTAATGTGTAACAAAGTCACCATGTACAAACGTCTCAGTTATTAAAACATGACACATGTAATGTACTGCAGTTTTCCAGCAACATGAAATCTTTCCTGCAGTATGCAAATTTGATTTAACAACTCGTTTCCTACTTTGATGTTAACACATATCAATTTAATCAAGCACTACACTGACTTTCTGCTTTGTGTCTAATATTATGTTGTATCATGATCACACACAAGTTTAATACTCACATGGTAGAGTTGGCAGTTCCCCAAGCCCTTTGAACTCGGGATCTGAAAGCAGAACATAACAGCAGTCTTGTAAGAGGCAAATAAATCTTTATAACATGATGTACTCCACGTATGTGATAAACACATGCATTTAAAATTGTGTACACATAAGGTGTTTAAAGATGTTTGTGTGGCAGATGTTCTGTGGACAATATCCCCAGATGTTTTGTGTCAAGGTGCCAGAGCTGTTATTGCAGAACAAGAAGGCTCACACAACATTTGCAGGTGGTCTTATTGTCGTGGATGATTGGTGTATAATGTTTAAATACATTTGCATGTGCTCAGTAAATGCAGTACAGTTGGAAGAAATGTCGAAACATACAGACGCGTGACAAACTAACCAATACAGGCAATAGCCTGGGTGACTCTGTTTAATCAGTGGGTCCATTTTACTCACATGGTTTTTCGCCACTTGTTCCCTAAAGACGTAAGAGTCACTGCTAATGAATGGGTTGGGTGTCATCTGCATAGCAGTGAAAATGTATGCTATGTCTTCTAATGATGCTGCCTAAGGGAAGCATGTATAATGTAAACAGAATTGGTCCTAGCACTGAACCCTGTGGAACTCCATAATTAACCTCAGTGTGTGAAGATGACTCTCCATTCATGAACAAATTGGATTCTGTTTGATAGATATGATACAAACCACTGCAGTGCAGTACCTGTAATACCTACAGCATGTTCTAATCGCTCTAATAGGATATTATGGTCAACAGTATCGAATGCTGCACTAAGGTGTAGCAGGACAAGCACAGAGATGAGTCCACTGTCAGAGGCCATAAGAAGATCATTTGTAACCTTCACTAAAGCTGTTTCTGTGCTGTGATGAACTCTGAAACCTGACTGAAACTCTTCAAATAAACCATTCCTCTGCAGATGATCTGTTAGCTGTTTGACAACTACTCTTTCAAGGATGTTTGATATGAAAGGAAGGTTGGAGATTGGCCTATAATTAGCTAAGACTGCTGGGTCTAGAGATGGCTTTTTGAGTAAAGGTTTAACTACAGCCACCTTGAAGGCCTGTGGTACATAGCCGATTATTAGAGATAGGTTGATCATATTTAAGATCGAAGAATTAATCAATGGCAGGACTTCTTTGAGCAGTTTTGTAGGAATGGGGTCTAAAAGACACGTTGATGGTTTGGAGGAAGTAATTATTGAAGTTAACTCAGAAAGATCAATTGGAGAAAAAGAGTCTAACTTAATATCAATGGTACTAAGAGTAGCTGTAGATAATATTACATCTGTGGGATGATTATTGGTAATTTTTTCTCTAATGATAAAAATTTTATTTGTGAAGAAGTTCATGAAGTCATTACTAGTTAATGTTAAAGGGATGGTTGGCTCAGTAGAGCTCTGACTTTTTGTCAGCCTGGCTACAGTGCTGAAGAGAAACCTGGGGTTGTTCTTATTTTCTTCAATCAGTGACGAATAGTAAGATGTTCTGGCTTTGCGGAGGGCTTTCTTATAAAGCAACAAACTATTTCTCCAGGCTAAATGATGATCCTCTAAATTTGTGACACACCATTTCCTCTCCAGATTACAAGTCAACTGCTTTAGGGTACGTGTTTGAGAATTATACCACGGAGTCAGGTACTTCTGATTAGAGACCTTAGTTTTCACAGGAGCTACAGTATCCAGAGTCGTACGTAGTGAGGAGGTAAAGTTATTAACAAGATAATCGACCTCTGTTGGAGTAGCGTTCAGATACCTGCTCTGCTCTATGTTGGTACAGAGCATTGAAGATGATAACAGTGGGTGGATCAAGGGCGTAGATTTGGTTTTGGCATTGGTGGGGATGGATGATTCAACCACCGAACCCTGCCCTGTTTCTTTTTTTCCCCTTTTTGTCTTTGCTTCTTGATAAAAAAGGAGAAATATACTTCCCTGCATATGCTATTCTACATGCTTTTAAACCATTTAAAATTACAATTCATAGTTTTACATTTGAATTATATAATGTTAAATTACTATTAAACAAATGACTAAGTATTTTAGAGTTTAGTTTACTTCAGCCATATTTCATATAAATCAGGTATCATACAAACATAAAAATAGCTTCAAATACAGTCATGACAATAAAAGAATATGACTTTAAGGACTTAACAACATTACTTCAGTTATAGTACACCAACATCTCTTATATACATTAGCACTAAGGGAACACTGAATGACCTGGTGGGTTTTGTCCATAAAACTACTCATCTAAGATTACCACAAAGTAAAAGATCTCTCAGCAAAATTATGCAACATTTTAGGCACACTGTTCCCCCGATCAAATCAGTGAGCTGGGATTTTTCTATTCTAAACATGAACTACTGTTACAGCAACAGACATGGACTACTGGTGCCCCACACAACAACTCAATGTCCACTATGTGAAGGAGCCAAACACATGCCTGCTCCTCTCGTTAACTGAGATAAACTGCTGGCATATTGGTTTTACATCTATACTGTCCAGTCTCTCCTGGTGGACATGGCACACAGCAGCATTGTTTAATCTCATCCGAGTCACTGTTAACCTTACCCATCTTTTTAGTCTTCTGAGAGCACTGACGCTTCTTTTAGCCTCAGTACATGTGTTTTATCCTCAGATTACAATTATTATTATTCTGTGCTTGATGTGCCTCACCTTTGGCCCTGGCTCTTCCCCTCTGACTGCACTAGGACATATTGCCACCTGATAAAATAACACATTGATTCGTGCCATATAAAAAGTGAGACGTGTCAATTCAGATTCTTTGTCAAATATACACTAATGAATCAATTTACATCAGCAGCCTAACAATTGTCATGATAATAAATATTAGTTAATCTATAGCACCAAATTATCAGTCAGTCACCTGTGACCTTGCATCTTCACCTCTGTCTGAGCTACAACATGGCAGAGCTGCCTCTGTCACCTGATAAATAACAGTGAGACATTCCAAATACATGCAGTCACACATGTGCTTCAAATACAGTAATGAACCAACAAGTCATCATCCAATTTCACCTGTGATCTTGTATCACCATTGTTGGTTGGAATATTTGCAAAATCATGACTACCTCATGATATTTTGTCTCAAAAATTAACCCTATGAGTATGTCAGTACCATTAGGATGAAATTATTGTGTCACCAACATTTAACGTTAGACATATAATTTTAACAGCCTCTGTAAACTAATATCCGGGCTTACTCGAGGCTGCCGTTTTCTCTGACAGTTTCAATCAAAATTAGAAATGCTACTGTGGGAGACTGAGATAACTAATAGTGCTGCATGTTGTGCAGTTCGTTTCCAAAACACGTTATTCATGGGTACATACAATTTTAGACTGATGTGGGCCAAAGCCTAGCATAGCCTGTAACGTTATTATGACGGACACATTTTATGAGTGAACTTGGCTTTAAGTGACTTACAGGTTTCTTTGAAAATGACTTTCTTATATCCAGGTTCTTCCTTTTTGCTGCCGTCCTCCTGTCCTCCTGGCAGCGTAGGCTTGCCGCTGCTAAAACTAAACAGAGCTCCCTGACACCTCTCAAGTCGCCAGCTCCGAAGAAGGTGATGTACGAACGCAGCAACTCTGACCCAGCTGATGTAAATCAGATAATTTCTCGTCTGTCGGCACTAATAAACACCAGGTCTGATAACATTGAGAGCATGGTGAGAGAGAACTCGAACATGGTGAAAGAAAATACGCTCCAGATTGAGGGTCTCAAAAAGACGATTGATTTTGTGTGCGCGGAAATGAAAGATATGAAGGGGAAAGTTTGCGACTTGGAAAAAAAAGTAACTAAAGAGGAAGGTCGAGTGGACAACTGCCAACAGAGAATATCTGAGTTGGAAAGATATTCCAGGAGGTGGAATCTAAGACTGCATGGAGTCAAGGAGGCTGAGAAAGAAGACGTAAGGGGAAAGGTGACTGTGATATGCCAGTCTGTTCTGCCAGAACAAAATCATAGGCTGCCTGACGTCATCGACACCGTACACCGACTCGAAGCCAAGCGACAAGGTAGCACCAAACCTAGAGGCATCATCGTGCAGTTCACCTCCCGAATCTACAGAGATGCTGTATGGAAAGCAGCCAAAACATCCTCCTACCTGCAGGACAATCATTTGAGGTTCGCTGAAGATTTGTCCAGGGAGGACAGAGAACGTCGTGACAAACTGTGGCCGATGATAGACAAAGCCCGTAAGGAGGGTAAGCCGGCTTATTTCGTGGGAGGCCGAGGATTCATCTGTGGATCAGAAGTTTTCCCTCCTTCATAGAGACGCTTATTCAGTCTCCGAAATGACTTTTCTGTAAGCTTGTTTACACGGTGAACTTGATATTTTCACCCTCAGGTTAAAGTTTTATTTTGTGTTGAAGAGTGTGTTTATCTATAAAAAGCTATATTTAAACCATAATAGATAGTTAAATACTGTATTTTTATAAGCTTAGTCACTCAGGGTTTTTACTGTTCTACTACCTAAATTGTGCAGCACCCGGTCCCCTTATCCTATAGATCTATTCTTAGCTGTAGAAGTTTAGAACTTACATTTTCTCTTTCTTTTTTCTAATAACTTTGTCTTTTTCATTTGTTTCTCTTAATACCAGGGGTTTAAGACAAACCTGTAAACGCAAAGCTCTGTTTTTGTTTGCCAAACAATTTAAAACAGATTTTTGCTTTTTCCAAGAGAGTCATTCCACACCTGCTGATACAATTTTTTGGAAATCACAATGGGGTAATGAAATCTGGTTGTCCCATGGCTCTGAGCGTTCTGCTGGAGTTGCCACGCTTAAAAATTATTTTTCTGGAGATGTGTTACACTCTGACTGTGACACCTTAGGACACTACCTCTGCTCAATAATCAGACACAATAACAGTACTTTCATTGCAGTAAATATATATGGTTACAATAATAAAACTGAAAATGATAAATTACTTGACTCCTTAGAAGAAAGAATTAATTTCTGGCTCTCCAAATACCCAAATTCAGTCCTGTTAATTGGTGGAGACTTTAACATCGCTTTAGATAATATGGTTGATAGGTGGCCTCCAGGGCAGCAGTCTTCATACAGTGCAAACTTAAAAAATTTTATGGGAAAATTTAATCTTGTGGATATTTGGAGAGAAAAATTTGCAGATGATAGACTCTTTACTTGGAGCAATAAGACAGGATCCAGGCAATCACGTATTGACTTTTGGCTTGTTTCTGACTGTATTGATAAAGATAATATTACCGTTAATATACTTGCCACCCCTCTCACTGATCATAGAGCAATTCACATTAACGTCCAAATGTTTACATTGGATAATATACCTCATAAATTCTCTTATTGGAAGTTAAATAATTCTTTACTAAAAGATAAAATAGTTAACATGCAGATTAATAAATTAATTGTTTATTATTGGAACAAAGCTAACAGAGAGAAGTCCTTTTGTACCAATTGGGAACTTTTTAAATTTGAAGCATGCAAATTCTTGAGAAGATATGGGAGTCAAATTGCTAAATTAAGGAAAGCTGAAGAACAAGAAGTAATAAACAGAATTGCCTCTTATTACCAGAAGTCCCCAGAAGAAATCTCAGACGAAGATAAATTAAGTTTACTAGAACTTCAAAATAAATTGGACGGTTTATATTGACGCAAGGCTGAGGGTGCTTTCATAAGATCCAGGAAGAGGTGGCTGGAGGAGGGCGAACAAAATTCTGCTTACTTTTTCAGGCTTGAAAAATACAGATCGAAAACAAACTCTATTCATCAACTAAATATTAATGGCATTGTCTCTGACAATCCTAGAGAAATTTCACATTTCTGTGCCGAATTCTATACTAAACTATACAACTCAAAATATAATGAGGATGTCTCAACAGGATTTTTTAATAATATTAAAAACCTAAAAACTATTGTTGTGGAAGATAGAAGTTATTGTGACAGCCCTCTGACTGTGGAGGAAGTTTGTAATTCCATTTCTGCACTTAAGGCCAATAAATCTCCCGGCACAGATGGTTTGACTGCAGAGTTTTATAAATCATTTTCTAATCTCCTGGCTCCGTTTTTACTGCAGGTTTTTACAGAAAGTATAGAGAATAACACCCTCCCTCCTTCTCTTACTCAAGGTCTCATAACACTTATTCCAAAACCAAACAAAGACTTACTCTTTATTGATAATTGGAGACCCATCTCCCTGCTCAATAATGACTATAAGATTATGGCTATAATACTTGCTAACAGAATTAAAGAGGTCTTGGAAACAGTTATTGATGAGACACAATCAGGCTTTATGAGAAACAGACACATTTCTAATAACATTAGACTGGTTTTGGATTTACTTGATTACTCTGATTTGGTACCTGACAATAGCTTCATTCTCTTCCTGGATTTTTATAAGGCTTTTGATACAATTGAACATCAATTTATTTTCCACTCTTTGGAAAAATTTGGCTTTGGAGAGTTTTTCTGTAAAGCTGTCAAAACCTTATACACAAATGGCAATAGTTCTATTAAAATGATTAACGGCTCCACCCCGAGATTTGACCTGAAACGTGGTATTCGCCAAGGATGTCCTATTTCACCATATTTATTTTTACTTTGTACACAAATTCTTGCAACTAATATTTCAAACAGTGTTGTACAAGGAATCACCATAGCTGATAGGGAGCGTGTCATCAGCCAGTTAGCCGATGACACCACACTCTTCTTGAAGAATGCAAACCAAATCCCTCCAGCTCTTACTGTGATTAGGGATTTCTCTGAGGCCTCTGGTTTATGCCTAAATCTAAAAAAGTGTGAGTTACTAGCAATTAAAGACTGCCCTGCAAATACTATCTGTAATATCTCTGTTAAACAAGAAGTCACATACTTGGGACTGTTAATATCCAAAGACCAAAAATCAAGATGCTCTTCAAACTTCACTCCAATTATACAGAAAACCCTAAAAAAGTTCAACCAGTGGCTGCAAAGGGACTTGTCGTTGAAAGGTAGAGTGTTAATTACTAAAGCTGAAGGGATATCCCGATTAACATATGCTGCTCTCTCCTTACATCTGGATAAGAAAATTAGTAAAGATATTGACCGTATGCTCTTTGATTTTATATGGAAAAACCGTACGCATTATATTAGAAAAACTGTTGTGATGAATAAGTACGAATCAGGTGGGCTTAACGTCTTAGACTTTTCTACTTTAAATAAAACTTTCAAAATTAATTGGGCTAAACATTTTCTTAAAAACCCTACCTCTATCTGGAACTTTATACCATATCATATTTTCTCTCGTTTTGGTGGCTTTAATTTTATTTTAAATTGTAATTACAATGTTGAGAAACTTCCTGTAAAGCTTTCATCCTTCCATAAGCAGGTCCTCTTAGCGTGGACCCTCATTTATAAACACAACTTCTCACCTTACAAATACCTTATCTGGAACAACAGAGATATTTTATATAAAAATAAATCACTTTTCCTGGAAACTTGGGTCCAAAATGGGATCCTATTGGTGGCTCAGCTGGTTAATAAAGAGGGACAACTACTTACTTACAACGACTTTATTGCACTATATAATTTTCCAATCAGTGTTCAGGAATTCTCAATGGTGCTTGGTGCCATACCCTCAGGGACTTTAATGTTATATAAAAACAATGACAGCTCAATATCTACCTCAGTCACTCTCCCTGAAAAATCTGCTTTTCACAGGAACTTGGTAACAGCAATAAGAGAATACGTAGTTTATTCCAAGAAGATATCGTCTCTCTCCCATATATAATATCTTATTGGAACCGATATGTTCCAGATATCAAGTGGAAGACAGTCTGGATGATCCCCCATAAATATTTGATTGTAAATAAGGTGAAAGAAGTCTCATTTAAAATTCTACATAAATGTTATCCAGCCAGTCACTACATGGTAAAATTTAAAAGGGACATAAATACTAATTGTACATTCTGTGGGGATCATCCAGAAACTGTGACACATCTTTTTTGGTACTGTTCTTTTACACAGAGATTCTGGAAGGAATTTAGCAGGTTTGTTATTGTCCATATTTTAAGGGAGTTTTCTTTACGATGGGAAAATGTTTTATTCTGTTTCTTTAAGTTCCCCAAGAAGTATGATAAATGTTTTTTTATGATAAATTTGTTAATACTTTTAGCTAAATTTTTTATCCATAAATGTAAGTTTACTAACAAAACACCATATTTCTGTCATTTTTTTAAGGATGTGGAAATGTACATTCAATCAATATCAGACTCCACCAACAAAAAGGCTCTCAAAACAATATATGTATGTGAATTTTTGCGTGTATTCTTATAATTGTTACCTCTTTCTTTTACACCTGGCTTTTTGTGTTCATGTTCTGTTGTTTTGTATACTTCATCTGTTCGTATGTTGTATACTCATTGTTTGTTAAATAAAGTTAAAAAAAAAAGAAAAAAAAAAAAGAGAGAGGCTGATTACCCATAATGCACCACTGAACAACACAGATTGTAGCCACCTGAATTCTGTTTTCTTACTGTCACTACCCGATCCGTACCGGAAACCCGATCGGTACCCCGCATGCGCAAATCTTACGTCACTTCCTCTCTTTGCCAACATTGCGACACTCAATATATTTGAATGATACGGTTAGCGCCCAGTTAGCTCCTAGCATTTCTCAACAGCTCTGCCTCCTTTTCGACTGCCCGGGACATTTAAACAATGGATAATCCCTATACAAACAAATTCATGCTTTTCTCCTCAACAGAGAGCGCCCCCGATTGAACAACAGCGCCGTAAAATAAGAAGAATGGCACCTAATTACAGACTTAATAATATTGACTTAGCAATGTGTCACGTGAAGATTCAGCAGCCAGATTAAGTGTTTACTGACAATTGACAGTGATAGCATCACTATTCCAGTCAATCCTCTCCTCACAGACAAGCATAAACACACTCGACTATCACTAAATCAAATTTAACACACGTTTGTAATGACGCCAATTCATTTTACAATGGGGTTCATTCGCTCGGTCAGCAGGTGGCAGTATCCTCGTACACTGGGGAGTACACTGCCATTAAACGAACAGAAGAAGAAGAAAACATCTGCACATGCGCGGTACGGATTGGGTAGACCCTATTTGTACGGTCCGACTTTGCACATGCGCAGTAAGGATCGGGGAGTCCCGATCCGTAACTATCTTTTTATTTTTCGTTTTTGTCTACATTGTACTGAAATGCTTCATTATTGCAAACATTTTAAGATATACTTATTATTCTTAACATTTTAACAGATACTCTGACCCATAACTATCGTAAAACGCTACGACCGGAAGTAGACACCTTTCGCGCATGCGGGGTACCGATCGGGTTTCCGGTACGGATCGGGTAGTGACACTTACCACTCACGACTCAACTGCATAATCCTAGGTATGGTGGCTGAAGAAGGACAATCAACTCTGGCCACCATTCATCTGCAGTAAGTGTAGGTTGTCAGTCCACCATTTAACTTTTATATGATGGCAGGACTGTTTATCAAAGGGAAAGTGTGACGCTTAGGAGCCAGCTAGCTGACACAATGTTACCTTTTAACCACCTGTTGTTGTTATTTAGCCGTCTGGTTGTCATCTGTCCAGAGAATAAAAAGCATGTTCATGCAAAAAAACCAAAAAAAACCCAAAAAAAAAACAGAGCTCCCTGAAAGGCACAGCCAATCACATTGGCCATATTTGTCACATGACGTAGGACTCCAGTAGAGAACGTAGTTTAACTCTTTCTGCACCGCTGGGTGAATGAGACGCTGACAGATCGTTTTTTTCTTTCTATCGGGTTAGTTTTTCTTTACTCGAAGAGATCAAATTATTGGTGGGGACAATTCAATAATCGCTGGATACTGTTAAATAGGGGTGCAACGATACTCATATCGATATTGAACCGTTGGATACAGTGCTTTCAGTTCGGTATGCATATGTATGAACAATACAAAATTTTTAATTTATTTTATCAACTTTCCTTCTGACGATGCTGTCTGTGTTGAGCGCTCAGTGGATCTGAGCTCGACAGTGCAGCCTAGGCGGAGTAGTCGAATGCAGATTCACTGAGACAGAAGTTAAGCTCGTTGCAACATGGCAAATTGAACCTCCCCCACCCTCATTCAGATGGAACTATTTTGGTTTTCATGTGACGTGTGACCCTGAAGGTAAGCGCGTCATGGACAAAAGTAAAACAGTATGTTGGATGTGCCACGCAATGCTCAATTACATTGGTGGGAACTAGTGTGTTAGCAGGTTAGCTCGTTAACGTGTTGGCCGTCCAGCCCCACGCACAGGGCGATCCGCGGTAGCTCGTTAACAGAGATTTGCCGTGTTGTGGTGTTAATGTCATTTCAGATTAACGCTGACAGCACTAGTGGGAACACAACGAATATGACTGCACATTTACTCTGACATCATCCTAGTGCAAAGACAAGTGGAGGCAGACAAAAACAACAAGCATGCATGCTACAAACTTTACCCGAGTCAGTTAGACAGCCGTTAGCACATGATTCTCTTTATGGGGACCTGATATGTTTAACCACTTAAGCCCCACGCCCCCGGTACCGGGGGCAAAAAGGAGGAGATCACGTTTAATCGGTTATAACGCGGGTTGAGAAATATAAGTCCAGTCATGTGTGGTATCCACAGAAACCTCAGAATCTCAGCTAAAATGTCATATAAACCATTTCTACAACCACCAAACACACCGAAAACAAGCCGTGATTAAACGAGCAGTTATGTAAATGCGCAGAAGTCCGCTAAACAAACAAAACCGAACTAGAAATTCTTCAGAGTTCAAAAGATGGGCTGGTTAGCTTCCAGAGCTATCACTGACTCCACACACCAAGTTTCACCACGATCAGACCAAAATTCACTGAATGAGCCACAACAGAAGACCACAAAAACACACAGTGGCGCAAATGCGCTAAGACAGAAATTGGCTTACCATCCCGATTTCCTCCGTTATTTTCGCCGGTAGCCACGTGATTAACAGTAGTTGCCATGTGAATCTATTGGCTCAAACGATTAAAAAGAGGTGTCAATCACGCAAATTGACCAAAAGAAACCAAAGTTACAGCCCCTCGGAGTTTAAAGGGCCAGAGGCCAATCAAACGCTCTATGCACGCTGCAGAAAAGGGCCGTTGCCATGTAAATGTGTGGTTAATTCTTCAAAAAATATATTTTTAAAAAAAGCATGTTTAGGCCTGTTAATAAAATTTTATTAATTTCTGCTCTTTAATACCTAAAAAAAATCAACTGGCATGGTGTCCAATTGTGCGCCAAAATTGGACATTTTTGTACAACGTCTGGATATTCATGTATTGACAGCGCTGTAATTTTTCACTGTTTCACTTTAGAAACATAAATCTTTGCACAGATGATGTTTATATGTTGATTACTGGATTTCTGGAACCAAATGTGATCTGAGGCATATTTTTCAAAGGGTTATATGCTAAAAATTAAAAAATAAATAATTAGGCGAGGATAAAATCTACTTACTTTTTCTGTGTTCCAGTCTCAGTAACTTTGACACAGTAATATCTGATTCAATATTTACACCTCTGATGAAATTTCCCAAGTGTTAGCTTTATTTTGATACCAAGATTGTAAGGACAGAGTTTGTAATTGCAGAGAAATAATCAATTAAATTTGGGCATTACATTTTCGAGCAGGAAGCTCAGAAACCCCCCTTGGGGCTTAATATGCTGCTGAGAATATACCCCAGAAGAAGTGTATAGTATAGCTTTTATTTTGGAAAGAGCCATTTCTCTGTAATAAACTCTCTTTTCCAAAGATGAGTGATTCCTCAATCAGATATTATTTTTTTTATTACTTTGTTGTTTCAGCCACATTAAATTTAAAAACTGTACTTTTGAGTTAAAATATATATTTATAATTTTAATAAATGACAAATTAAAAAGGCATGAACATTTTTTTTTTGTATAGAAAAAATATCGAACCGTGACACCAAAGTATCGAACCGAACCGAACCGTGAATTTTGTGTATCGTTGCACCCCTACTGTTAAATATTCAGTTTCTATGCCATATGTTAAAACAAGATCTAGAGTGTGATTAAAGTGGTGGGTGGGTTCTTTTACATTTTGAGAGAAACCAATTGAGTCTAACAACAGATTAAATGCCATGTTGAGGCTGCCATTTTTAGCATCTACATGGATGTTAAAATCACCCACAATAATTATTTTATCTGAGCTCAGAACTAAATTAGATATGAAGTCTGAGAAATCAGACAGAAACTCTGTGTAAGGCCCAGGTGGACAATAGATGATAACAAGTAAGACTGGTTTCTGAGTTTTACAGCTGGGGTGGACAAGGCTAAGCATCAGGCTTTCAAATGAATTAAAAGTCTGTCTTGGTCTTTCATTAATTAATAGGCTGGTGTGAAAAATTGCTGCCACACCGCCCCCTCGGCCTGTGCTTCGAGATTTCTGGTAGTTAGAATGACTCGGGGGTGTTGATTCATTTAAACTAACATAATCATCCTGCTGCAACCAGGTTTCTGTAAGGCAGAGTAAATCAATTTGTTGATCAATTATTAAGTCATGTACTAACAGAGACTTGGAGGAGAGAGACCTAATATTTAATAATTCACATTTCACTGTTTTACTCTTTGGTTCAGATGTGGATACTGGATTGTTCTTTGTTTATTTGTTTATGTTTAATTGTTTATGTTTAAGTTGCTTTTTAGTTTATCTGTTTTTTCCAGTGTTTCTGAGCTGTCATACCTTCATATAGGAAACAGTAAGATGAAATTTTCAAGGCTGAAAAACCGCCAAATCAATTTTACAATCAGTATAAGTACTTTTAAGTCCCTTTCTATAACCCACTTTGAACATTAATCAACAAAACTGCACCAATTTAACACTCTGAGGTCTAAGTCATCATATGTGCTCAAACTGAACCAAATCCCCCAATCCCAAATATCTGTAAAGGGGATCTAAAATAAAGCACTAAATGTGAAAGAACATTTTTAATTTTGTATAGTTTAACAGTAACTTTATCACGTAAATATCTGCAAAGCTTTTGAGTTATTTACGGTTAGATGTGTCCACAACATAGGCATGGTTATTTTGTCAGCTTCAATCTATTTTTATAGTGCAGAACTTATATGCACCATACTGTTAGGATTAAAAGCTGCTGCATAGTTTGAATTCCATACTTTGGACACAAGTGGAGACGGAGACTTAGTGAGGCTGCAACGTGCTGGGGCGTCCGTTGGCTCCAGAGGGTTAACGTCTGTGAATCAGTGTGATGCCATATTAACTCTATTTAATCTACATTTCAATACAAGCTCATCTTGGCTATCCTCAATTCCTTCTGTGCCAAAATTATTTTCTACTAAAGTCTTACTTTACGCTCAAAAATGTGTTAGTTACAAATGGGTTACTTAAATGTGTTTCAAAGCCCTAAGTGTCAGGATCCTGGATCTCCTGATCCAGTGTTTTGAGTTTCTTGTGTCTCAGGGTTTTTGTATTATGATGTAAGTTCTCTTTGTTGCCCCAGTTTATTCTATAGTCTAGTGTCTTGGTTTGGGTTTCTTGTATTCTGTTTAGTATTTAGTAGCTGCCCTCTGTGCCTCCTTTTTGTTGGTCTCTGTATTTCTTAGTTGCTCTGTCTCCCCTAGTCAAGTCCGCGTCTGTGTTACATTTCCTGTTTCACTTTGAAGGTCTGTGCCCTACGTGAATGTATTGAGTTTCGCTTCCCTTGGGTCTCATTATGTCAGATTTCTCACAGCTGTGTGTGTGTGTGTTGTTAGATTCTTCCCAGTTTAGGTTTTGTACAGTTTTCTGGTCAGCAATAAAAGCTGCCATTTTGAGTTCAGTTCTGTTTCCAGTGAGTTCGCGTTCGGGTCCAATTCCTGCCTGCACACAGCCAGATCATGACACTGAGATTGTATTTTTTATTTCCTAGACTTAAGCTAACCCTTTGAGCCACTGATATTTAGGGGTCAGATTGATTGTTCATGGCTTGACCCACATATATTTTGTAGTTACATGTGGTCAGGGCTTAAGGCTCTTCATTTTGTTTTGTTTTTTTCACAAATAAAGGTCAACCTCTATTCTGTAATACACGAGATATGTGCACCAATTTTGTCAAGAAAAACAGATTAAACAAAATCTCTGAGCTTCAGTCGTTGGATAAAGTAAGCGCAAAATAACACAGACTAAAAATGACAACGTTAAAGATATACTGCAAAATAAAATAAAAACACGGCTGGCCTAAGCTTACGTAATCTATGTGCCAGTTCATTTCCTCTGCCTTTATTTAAACCCACCATCCCCCCTCTACAAAAAGAAACCCTGATGCTCCTCATCAAAAACAGAGAAACACATTTAGCACGAGGAAGGGAGCAGACAGATATTTTGTTCTAAACCTTTGTGCTGATGAATCTACTCGCTAGGTGGATTATAAATTCTGACGTACCAGCTTAGTTGTTGAGGTCAGATTAGACTCCAGCAAAAATAAAACAAACGGTTTATTTTCCAAGCATAAATTCTCACATTTTCCAATATTTTTCCATAACCAGTGGTCAGGGGTTGTGATGTAGGAAGACCAGGTGATGGACGCAACTCAGCCTCAAATCAACAAGGACTCTCATTAATTCTTTCATGTTTCTAACCTATTTCCTCTCCAAGCTCAGCCAGATTAATCCCGTTCATTCCTGTGTGTTTGGGTGTGTTTGTGATGCAACAATACCTTACCAGGGGTTTTACGCCTAATGTAAGATGGAAAAAAGGGGAATACAAAGCCTGTTTTATGAAAATTACTTGTATATTCATCTCATTCAGCGAAAATGAGTGAAAACTTTTGCAGAAATATTTATGTGCATATATCTATATGTGACTGTGTATATTTAGTTAGTTAAACTGTGGCACTGCTTTGCTACACAAACACATCACAGATCATAGACTGTATATTAAGATGGACACAGCCACTCTGACATCATCAATTAGTTTACAAAGACTATTGTGAAACATCAGCATTGTGCAGCATTTTTGGCCATATCTGCTTTAGCTTTTGTTTCTTTCTTTCTTTGCTTGTTTTTGTACCACAACTGACCAGATTAAGTCATGAAGGTGAAGTGCTAAGTTATTAGCTAAAGCTTAGTTAGCAAAGCATCCACAGACTGAGTGCAAAAAACACAGAGTGACAGAGCTAATCAGCCATTAATAAAATACAAATTAAGTGCTATATAGTACAATATAAACATGGCAATGTACTGCATGGGCTTTTAGTGAAGCTAACTAGTGTCCATCAATAATTTTATTAACCAAAAACTTGTGCATTATCAATAAATACTTGACCAAAAACCACCTTGTGGCCATAATATGCTTAAATAGAAATGACTCTAGAGTCAGTCTAGAGTGTGCACTCTTGTTAAATATTCTTTGCAAGCTTGTGTGCATAAGGATGAATTTATTCTCTCCTGCCAACCCCGACGGGTGGAATTAGATGGGAGATTAACATTTGGTATTAAGGAATCATTACATTTGATGTAAACACACAGAAAACAGCTTCTCCTGATCTGCTAATAATGCAAAACATCTTCTTAAAGGGACAATATATGTTAGAAGGCTGTTTGGAAAAAAAGTGCTTCGGTGTACAAAATATATATCCAAATCACCCTAATTAGCTGTAAAAACTGAAAGGGCATGTATATTATCTGAAAAATGTGGAATAGCTAATATTGCTAATGACATGCACATTTGGCAAACAAATTGTGGCAAACAATTTTGGAAAAAACAAAGAAAGAAGAAGAAGAAACAGCACAGGATAGACTCTTAGGGCTGGAGAGTAGAAAAGTGGAACATTCCTTTGTGGAATAAAAAGAATTATGTACTGAGACACAATCAAATTAAAAAAGAAAAAGGAAAGACGGATAGATGACAAACAGACAAAGAGATGCAGATTAGGCTTTGCCCCGTCAGTGTAGGTGGCCTATAAAATCTGCAGTTAATAAAGCATCTGTCTCGGACTCCCTTAAGCTGCTGCTGCGGCTCAGCGCTGACAAGCTGTATTCCCCTGAAGACAAGCTTTCATTAACTGTCCTGTGGGAAGGACTGCGGGAACAAGCCCCTCTGCGTGCGTGTGTTCACGAGTGCATACGCGTGCGTTTCCCTCCTCGTCTCTTGTTAGCTGCAGCTGGTGTGCCTGCACTGCAAATGGAAATGTGAGCACATTCCCAGCAGCATACTGCCAGACTACTATTAAAATTGCAACAGAATGCAACTTTTTTGACATCGTGCTGTCAATTAGCACGAGGGTGTGGTGTATATTTTTTCACATCCTTTAATGCAATCTGGGGATATAAAAAAAAGCTTCTGATGAGTTGAACTTGCAATTTAAGTGCACTGAAAAATACAAGCGTTGATTTGTTTTAACTGCACTCTCAATGACCAGGCAAACAAAAAGGTGGGGGTCAGAAGGGGTAAAAGAGGTGGCTGACTATGCTTTGGGTAGACAACAATGCCAAAGTCACAGCAGTGAAGACTGAGAGCGTGCCAAGGAAAGGAGACACAGGCTTAGAGCTGTGGTGATATTCTGAACAGCCAGCGGCCGCGACAGATGGAGCTACAGCCAGTATGATGTAAGAACAGCAAGATGGCAGAACTCAGGACAAAGTCTGAAAGACACGTTTTCCACTATTTTGTCATGCTCTCCAAAGAGGGTGAGTTCTGTTATAGGTTATTTAGTGAGTCTCCTTATTCCGTTCGATCAGCTGCATAGAAACTCGCTTCACTTCACTCATCAGTTTCTTATGCTTTTATAAGAAACACACAGAACTACAGCACAGAACTACAGGCAAAGGTCAACACTTAGTTTGGATAAAACCAGCCTATTAAAGTGGCTCCAGAGCTAAAAACAGCATGTCTTTTGTCCAGTCTCCCTCATCTCACCCCCAACCAATTGCAGCAGATGGCTCTCTGATAGCGGTGGGTGGATCGATCCAGATTTCGATAGTATTGATCCCAAGTCGGGATCGGTATTGGATCGACACTAGCCTGGTTAGATCGATTCTTTACTTTGAGTTCTGCTTGTTTGCTATGCTGTGCTTTCGGCAAAAACGAAACAGCCAGGTCGCTGGACTCGCCGCTCCTGTGTCAGCGGAGGGCAGGCACACTTTGCCCCCCCCCTCTCTCTTATGTTTCGGTGTTGTGCTGACACGTCACGTGACTTAGACACTTTGGGGGTTATTAAGTTGTTTACATATTAATTATATTTTTACCAATTGTTTTTATTGTTGAGAATTTTAATTGTAATTTTTGTATTATACTTTACCAACAGTATTTGTTTTAATTTGTTTACTGGTTTGCGTGCACTTAAGATTAACAAAAAACAAGAAAAGATCGCCACCACGGCAGGCCCGATGGCATTTTCATGCTTTGCCGCATCATTTATTCTTACAATAATCACACGGTTGCTGTAACAGTACATTCAATGGCTGCAGCTCTCCCGCTGGCAGCCGTACACATCACCACCACCAAACCTGCAGCGGCATTGCAGAACACGCCCTGCCACATACCCCCATCGCCCGCTTCACCCCACCCCGCGAGCAGGCGAGGAAATCGGCCGGACCGCGGCGGGGAAGTGTCCACCCTGGCGGTCGCCCGCGCCTCCGGCCTGATGGCCACCCACATGGCAAGCAGCGGCGGCGAAGCAGGAGTGGAAGTCAGCCGGGGCTCAGAGGCAGCAGGCTGCATGGTCCTGCGTGCCGAAACGGACAGCATGCCGCCCTCAGGCAGGACCCCCAAGCACCTGGCACACCTCCATCTCCAGCTTGGCAGGTCCCGCTGGCGCGCCAGCCTCCGGCTCACCCCGAGCCGAGCGCTGTCCACCCTTACAGTGATCACCCGGTTGCTGTAACAGTAGCCTACATTCAAGTGCTGCAGCCCTCCTGCTGCCAGCTATACACATCAACACCAAAAACAACAACAGCACAAGCAGCGCACAGGTTTTAAGCCAGTGAGGCATGATTGTAGATGCAGTGAAGGTGAGTCCATCTCATCTGCAGCAGCATCGCAGACCACGGCCCCATCACAATAATAAAGCATTTTTTATTTAATTATAAATAAATTATTTCTCCTAATTATGTCCTGGGTTTTAAGTAATTAATAATGCAAAAGGAAAAATCACAAAAAACACTTAAGGTCATGAAAATTAATTGCGATTTAGCAATTCAATGAGGAATCCACCTTTTTTATTGAAAAGTATCGGTATCGGTATTGGTATCGGCGATACTGGCCCGTATTTACTTGGTATCGGATCGATACCAAAATATGCAGTATCGCACACCACTACTCTCTGATCCTGGTTATGCCTGAGGTTACTTCCTGTTAAAAGGGAATTTTTCCTTCCCGCTGTCGCCAAGTGTTTACTCATAGGGGGTTGTCTGACTGTTGGGGTTTTCTCTGCATTATTTTAGGTCTTTACGTTACAATATAAAGTGCCCGGAGGCAACTGTTGTTGTGATTTGGAGCTACATAGATAAAACCAAATTGAATTACATTGAATAAATTGAAACTTTACAGCCAGTTGTCTGACTTTTTTTTATTAAGTCATTACTAAATTAAATAAATGATCAGTAGCGGTTTTTGATATGGGCGACACGGGCGGTTGCCCGGGGCGGCATCATGGTGGGGGGCGGCATCACGGGCATCTGCAAAAAAAAAAAAATTGCTCGTACTCATGCTGCCCTGACGTCATGCCAGCGCATACTGGGGATGGCATAGGCATCGATCGGTTTTCTATTGCCCATTTGCTGGGAGTAAGGGCGCCCTCCGTTTGCGAGGTGCGCCTGCTGCTTGCAGCACAGGGAGGAGAGGGCGGGGCGGCGGGGGATTCTCTGGCTGGCTGGAGCAGCATCTAATAACCAACTCGCAAAATAAAACAAAATAAAAACAAACCAACAAACACAAAAACACCAGACATTATGATACAGACTTATAATTTGCACTGATGTTTTTTTCGCCATTCTGTATGCGAAAAGTGAGCGTGAGAGCCCTCGGTGCGCCTGCTCGCTGCTGAAGTCAAAGTAAACTTTATTGTCATCTCCGCTACATACAGTCCAGTATATAGAGAGACGAGACGACGAGGCTCCAGTTACAGCAGTGCAAGTAAACAAACAATAAATATAAGAAGAGTAAGAAAATAAATATACACTTTAGGACTTGGGATAAAGGGATCAATAACAATTTAAAATTTATAGTTTGATGATTTAAAGTCTCACACACAACCCGTCGAAAGGGCAGGCGGCTGGCTGCTTCCAAATAGAGCACATTTCATTCATAATGTTGTCAGTCCAAGCCCATTATGTATTCATGATTTGAATCCTGGGTTGTGCGAAATCCCAGACATAAACCCTAGACAAAGTAAATCTGTGAACTAAGGTGTAGGTGTAACCCAGTGTTAATTTGGTTATCTGATATTGTGTGATATTCAGTATATATGTATATATCTATATTGGGTGTTCAGTTATAAAATGTTCTTCAATGATTTTGAGTTTTTTTTAATTGCTATTGGTTTGCGGCTCCTTTACGACAGTCGACTGTGGTAGTACTAGTGATGGGATTTCCGGCTCTTTTTAGAGATCCGGCTCTTTCGGTTCGGCTCACTAAAAAGAGCCGGCTCTTTCGGCTCCGAACCGGCTCTTCAGGTTGTTTTGTTGCTTTAATTAATTTATTATTAACAATAATATAAAATTATGCACAAAAGGAATTACTAATGTAAAAAAAAAAAGTGGTTTTGTTTATATATGTTTATATATAAATATATGCGGTGGCCCCTAGAGACAAAACACGTACAAACTCCAAAAAGCATGTACAAACTCCAAAACACATTTCTAGCATGAACTTCCAAAACAGAGCTACCTAGATCACTTAAATTACACAATTGAAAGCATGAAAGCATATGTGTATTGTTTGTATATTTATACACAAGCATTCATATATAGTCAAATAATAAAAAAATAAATAAATGTTAATTTACCTGTTATTACCACACACCAAATTCGGTCGTTGGTACTTGCTGGCTTGTGTAGCCACTAGGTAACAAAAGTTCAACACTGCCCCTAGCATCCTGAAGCACTTATGTTGTCTTTTGTACGTGTTTTGGAGTTTGTACGTGCTTCGGAGTTTTTACGTGTTTTTTACGTGTTTTGGAGTTTTTACGTGTTTTGGAGTTTGTACGTGTTTTTACTAGGGGTGCAACAAATCTTGTATCGATATTGAACCGTTCGATACAGTGCTTTCGGTTCGGTATGCATATGTATCGAACAATACAAAATTTTTAATTTATTTTATCAACTTTCCTTCTGACGGTGCTGTCTGTGTTGAGCGCTCAGTGGATCTGCACTCGACAGTGCAGCCTAGGCGGAGTAGTCGAACGCAGATTCACTGAGCGCAGGGCAAGCTAGCGAGACAGAAGTTAAGCTCTCCTTGCAACATGGCAAATTGAACCTCCCCCACCCTCATTCAGATCTGGCGTTTGAAACTATTTTGGTTTTCATGTGACGTATGACCCTGAAGGTAAGCGCGTCATGGACTGAAGTAAAACAGTATGTTGGATGTGCCACGCAATGCTCAATTACATGGGTGGGAACTAGTGTGTTAGCGCAGTTAGCTCGTTAACGTGTTGGCCATCCAGCCCCATGCACGGGGCGATCCGCGGTAGCTCGTTAACAGAGATTTGCCGTGTTGTGGTGTTAAAGTCATTTCAGATTAACGCTGACAGCACTAGTGGGAACACAACGAATATGACTGCACATTTACTCCGACATCATCCTAGTGCAAAGACAAGTGGAAGCAGACAAAAACAACAAGCACGCATGCTACAAACTTTAGCCGAGTCATTTAGACAGCCGTTAGCACATGATTCTCCTTATGGGGACCTGATATGTTTAATATGCTGCTGAGAATATAGCCCAGAAGAAGCGTATAGTATATGGAACGCCAGGACTGCCATAATGAATTAATTAAATACACCAATAAATAATTAATTAAATGTGGCAATAATTAATTAAAATTGGAAATAATTAATTACATAAATATTTATGACACATGTAATTAATTAATTAATGACACATTTAATTAACTAATGACACATTTAATTAACTATTTCTTTATTTCACATTTTAATTAATTATTGCACAGTTGACTCCTTCAGGTCTCACCATGAAATAATTTTATCTGTCAACCTCACCCATCAAACTCAGGGGGCGGGGCTAACACTGATCGAGTCAAAACCATTGCTTTGGCCTGGTGGCCATTGTTTTTAGCACACAACAAGCAGCATGTGGAAACTAACAGAACTGAACTTTGAAAAACCCTGTTTGTGTGTCACCAAATACCGTTTTAATATTTTTTTAGCCGAGAATGTAGTGGTTTAATCTTCATGTGTCTGGTCGGTTTCTCAAGATACAGCCTCTTTGCAAAAGTGCTTCGATGATTTCGGAGATGTCTGCCCAGTCTCACGGCAAAGCGTGGGATAGACCCGCTCGCCTTGCAAGCAATCGAGCTGTTATTACCACAGACAAAGCGCAGGCCCCGGTACACAGCTGTAATAACCCCCGCTGACACTGGCAGTAGCACAGAGAAAGAAAGAGAGCCAGGGACAACAACGTCACATTAGAAAGGTAGTAATCATCCACAACTATTTTCAGTTGCAGATGATAAAGGATTCAGAAAGTTTATTCATGCAGGCCCATATGACAGAGAATATGCATCTTTTTTACTGAGGTTATATTTATCGGGGTTTTATTTCCTGATGTTCTTATGTGTCCTATGTGTTTCAGTTGCCAATTCTGAATTATAACTAACATTAAAAACATGTTTAAGGAGGAGAGAGAGCAAATAAATTCGATTAACAGCTGATCTTTGGGTTTTTGTTCAGTCATCAGTGTGACCTGCGTATAAACACATAAAAGAAATAACGTTGGTGTTTCCGTCATGTAGTAACTGCTGGCTTTAACTGTACAAAGGTTGTTCGACACTATGAAACACATACAGACTTCATGATGTTCGGCTAATATTTTTATTGTGGATATTAATCATGAGGGTAAACGGACCTGTACACCACACGATATCTTCAGCTCTATGAGTTAACACAGAGTTTCCCAGCTGACTAATCTAACGGTCATCTACGAATATGTCACGGGTCATATCAATATGATTTTACAGAAAATCACCCTTATTACTGCCAACTATTCCAGAGATGTGAAAATCTACAGCATAAAGAACAAAACATCCAGAAGTCTGCACGATGTGTTTCATAGTTTGTAACAAGCCTTTGACAGTTAAACATAACATGACCGAAAAAGAAAAAAAAGAGAAAAATATAACAAATTATATGTTAACCTCATTTATTTTTATTTAAGTAAACTCTAAATATTCTAACAGACAGCTGGTGCTTAGAATACAGTTGCTATAAGTAACTATTAAAAAGCAGATGATATAATATTTCTGTCCAGGTTGCAGTGCTCATGATGAACACGCTGTTGCAAACTCTGCTCCTCTCGGTGGAAATGCGCCTTCTCTTCTCTTTCTTTAAAACATTTTATAAGTCAGTTTACTTTCAAGAGTAACTGTTAAATCCAAAACACACCAGATAAAGAAAAGCGAATAGTTCAGTCTAACACATGTGCCAGTGAACCATTAAACGTCTGTAAAACGGTGCAGTTATGAAACGTAACTTTAACCTCAGCCAAACCGATTTGCTCAGTTGTAAATAAAACAGCGAAGTAAACGTGACCTGACAGACAAAACCTGAGTGAATTAAGTCCAGCGTTTAACACTGAGAGCTAAAACTCAGGTGAGGTTTCAAAGCTGTGTGCCGGTGATTGGACATCAGCCACTGATAAAGTGGGTTCGCCTATAAAGTGCTCTGTTGGGAAACAAGCTCCAGCAGCTCTGCGCTCGGAAAAAAAAAAAATTTACTTATCTTTTGCAGAAAAATGTGCTGACATTGCGTTATATTGTGCACCGGCTGCCCAGTTAAACTGTGACTATCACCAGGTAACGTGGACGTGTTTCTTGAATTAGCAGCAGGTGTTAAACAACCGCTGACAGGTGAGGAGGAGGAGGATGCATGCAGGTAAACTGAGGGCCTGTTGAGCTGATCACTGGTGTCGTGAGAAACACGTCAGCTCGTTCTTTATGTTACAGAAGCACAGAGACACAAGACCAGGCGGAAAGAGACGATCGTTCGGTGAAAATGAGAATCTGCAAATGCAACATGTGGAACACAGAGAGTGGAGTATCTAAACAAACCGGTTAACGTAGCCCCCACCCCTCCAAAACAAACAAATACACACAAAATAAACAGTTAAGCTGGAACACCGGGGCTGTGAGCTCGGTGCACTCTGTCAGCTGACTGTTAGCAGAGCTAGTGAAATGTCTGAAAACATCTGACCACTTTTGCAAACATGTTCTATGTTGACAACCTGACCAGACATTCGCAGCTAAAACACTATTATTAAAACTACACCATTGCTGCCTGTGATTTGAAATGCATTCTGGAATACCAAGTCGACAAAAGCAATCGATTATCTAGGATTGACCTGTCTTGCCTTACTTTGCACGGCAACCAATAAGATGTTAGAGAAGCTGCATGGCAGCGTTAACCCCGCCCCCTGAGTTTGATGGGTGAGGATGGTTTGATGGCTGACAGATAAAATTATTTCATGGTGAGACCTGAAGGAGTCAACTGTGCAATAATTAATTAAAATGTGAAATAAAGAAATAATTAATTAAATGTGTCATTAATTAATTACATGTGTCATAAATATTTATGTAATAAATTATTTCCGATTTTAATTATTTATTGCCACATTTATTTAATTATTTAATGGTGCATTTAATTAATTCATTATGGCAGTCCTGGCGTTCCATAATAGTATAGCTTTTATTTTGGAAAGAGCCATTTCTCTGTAATAAACTCTCTTTTCCAAAGATGAGTGATTCCTCAATCAGATATGAATTTTTTTTATTACTTTGTTGTTTCAGCAACATTAAATTTAAAAACTGTACTTTTGAGTTAAAATATATATTTATTTTAATAAATGACAAATTAAAAAGGCATGAACATTTTTTTTTGTATCGAAAAAATATCGAACCGTGACACCAAAGTATCGAACCGAACCGAACCGTGAATTTTGTGTATCATTGCACCCCTAATTTTTATATATAAATATATGTGGTGGCCCCTAGAGACAAAGCACGTACAAACTCCAAAAAACACGTACAAATTCCAAAACACATTCCTAGAGTTAACTGAACTTCCAAAACAGAACTATCTAGATCACTTAAATTACACAATTGAAAGCATATGTGTATGGTTTGTGTATTTATACACAAGCACTCATATATATTCAAATAATTTAAAAAAAGTTTATTTACCTGTTACTACTACACACCAAATCAGGTCGTTGGTACTTGCTGGCTTGTGTAGCCACTAGGTAACAAAAGCTCAACACTGCACCTAGCATCCTGGAGCACTTCTGTTGTGTTTTGTACATGTTTTGGAGTTTTTACATCTTTTGGAGTTTGTACTTGCTTCAGGGTTTGTACGTGCTTCAGAGTTCGTACGTATTTTGAAGTTTGTACGTGCTTTGTCAATAGGGGCCACCGTAAATATACTTTTATTTATTCACTCCACATAAAATGTAATAAATAAATCATATAATACAAAAACCAGCTATTCACATTTCAACTTTTAACTATTTAAATTTTTAGCTTTTTCCTTTTAAACAAATTTAAAGTGAAACAACACAAAACACTGAAAACCACAACACAATTAAATATAAATTAAAATATGAAAACAAAAAGATGCATATTCTCTGTCATATGGGCCTGCATGAATAAACTTTCTGAATCCTTTATCATCTGCAACTGAAAATAGTTGTGGATGATTACTATACCTTTCTAATGTGACGTTGTTGTCCCTGGCTCGCTTTCTCTCTCTGTGCTACTGCCAGTGTAACTACCGCCCCTCCCACCTCTTCCCAGCGCAAAGCACAAGGCTCACGTGCGGAGTGAAGCGGGAAAAAAGTGCGAGAGAGAGGGTGAGAGAAAGGGGGGAAAAAAAACAACCCATGGCTTGCGATAAGGAGCCAGCTCACGTAGTTCACCTCAAAGAGCCATTTCGTTCGCGACCGACCCATCACTAGTATATTATACTATTCCATGTGTTATCATGTGTTTGCTATGATGTGATGTGTAGTAATGGTTATTAAGGTGCTAATCGCTAATTGGGGATAAGCTAGCAAGCTCGACAATTAGCCGCCATGCTAAGCAGACGTTGGTAGCCAAGTTCATATGTCACTGTGGGGTTACGAGCTCACATGGCTTGTAGCTGTGCCAGAGAGCAAGCTTGGGTGAGCTAGCCTTAAAAAAAGACTATTGTTCATTCTCCTGCCAGACGCCTCGCTGCTGTGCTGCCTCGCTGCTGTGCTGCCTTACTGCCGTGCTGCCTTACTACTGTGCTGTCTCGCTGGTGCCATTAAAGGACCGGCGGCTGCCATCCATTCATCCACCCGGTCCTCGATTATTTGGACCGAAGTACTCACACACACGCCCGCACTCAGTGCCACACTCTCTTTATTTTGCTGGCCAGCTAACACCATTGTTTTTTTGGGGGGGGTTTTGCATTCACAAAGACTATCCAAAGACATTTTGGTTATTGTCAAATAGACACTCTCTGATTACGGACTGAGGAGGTTGTGGTGTTACAACCCCAGGACTGAGAAAAAAAAAAGACTCTTTAAACAATATATTCACAAGTGGCTATTGATGGAAATATTTTTTTTCTTTTTTCTTCTTCTTGTCTTTGTTTACATTGTATCCCAGAGAAGTTTTAAGTTGTTCAGGTTGAAACATTTGCACTTAGAGTCTGTTAAGTTTCCTTTGATGTATCAGCGTCAAGCTGATGTTTAAGAGGGTAGGTTAAGGACGTATGTGCTCCAGTCCATCAATCCTTTAAAGTGCTGGACACAGATGGTAAATTGCCATCAGACCCTAAATAAATTGTCCTCTGCTGTTATCCATATTGCTTCACTCATTATTTGGTGAGTAGACGTATTGGTTACATAGGTCTATTAGGTTATGTTGAGGTGATCCTCGGGTTGGGGAATGGGTGTTCCTACTGGAGTGCAAAATTAAAACCAAGATGGACAAGAAAAGTTCAAAGCCATCAGGTACTCAGCTTAGAAAAAAGAGAAAAGAAGAGGAGGAGAAACAAGCAAAAGATACAGGTAATCAGATGTGTCATTGGATAATGGCAGGTCATGTATCCTGAAACTATCAGAATCAGAATACTTTATTAACCCCTAAAGAAATGATGTGGGCTACAGTTGCTCCAAGAAGAAATGGTAAAAATAGTAACAGTAACAGACTAAACTCCAAACAATACATTATGTTACAGATTATGTTTTAATATTAATTAGTCATTGTCAATTGTTGACTTGTCCTGTTTTCATTGTATGACAAATTATGATGGCTGTCTGGTAGCTGTTTGCATACTATGCATACTCACTCTCTCTCTCTTCATATGTGTGCGTGTGTGTATGTATATCTGGTGAAATTCAGTATGGTTCCGACAACAGTTTTATGTTTGTTATGTTTTATGTACAATCCTTAATATTTATACACACATTTATACACACACATACACATAAATTTTAATGTGTGTGTGTGTGTGTGTGTGTGTGGGGGGGGATGTTTGCCCAGGGCGCCAAACAGGCTAGGACCGCCACTGTAAATGATTAATAAAATACATGCAATAAATGATTAATACACTCATAATTCATCAGACATTACACTCGCAAATTATCCCTGATTTGATTGATTACCTTCCTCAATAAATTAGATTATACAGAACAATCTGCATTTTTCTTTTATTTTTCCTTCCTTTTTTGCAACCATGTTAGCATTCAGTCACATTTCTATTTAAACATACAAGTAAATGCAATCATATCTGTTTTGTCGATGTCAAGCAACGTTTTAGTCTGTGCTGAACCATTTGCATTTGGCAAACAGACACTGTTTGCCAAATGCTGAGTTATATTCTCCACCTAGCTATGCCTTTGACTCCGGGGAAGGTAATGTGCTTCAAATTTATTTAAACATTTTAATGCTTTGTTGATGGAGAACACTTAAGTACATCCTGACCTTAAAACTGAAAGAATGTGCAAGGCAATGCTCAAACTGAAGAGAACTTATTGGGCTACAGTTCTACAAGGGTTTGTCTCTTTGAGTGACTGATTTAAAAAATGATGCTTAATATTAACAATAATTGTTTAGTGTAAAATACAGCTTTTATGAAGACGAAACTTGCTCACGGCTTCATTCACTCACCTTTTGTGAAGTTATACCGTGCTGAGAAACCAATGGCCTCCAGTTCACTATCAGCCACAAATTTGATGTACAAGTACCTCCCACTGGAGCGGACATATGACGGGCTTTCCTGCCCGCAGTAGCGACCAATTATGGGAGAGAAACCAAAGGGACCATCGCGGACTTCAATGTGGTCGAACTTACACTCCCAGGAGGGCTCGATGGAATACTTCTCATCAAAGAACAGGTCGATGCACTGCCGAGGAGAGGCTACAACAGGCCAAGAGGTTGAGAGAAGGTGAAGTTAACAGCAGGAGGAGTGGGAAGTGGTACTGTAAGGATGCTAAAAAAACAAAACAAGATAAGGTCTCACCTTCTATAATATAGATGCATTCCCTCTCAGGTGGGTATTTCTCAGGGTAATTCGGTGATGTGAAATGCCCTCCATCAGGCTTCTTTACCCAGGTCCCACACTCCCCAGCTGGTGTCACACCCGAGTTGTTCTTTACTAGAAGCAGGTACACAGGCAATATAAAGTACACAGTTTACCAAAAGTAGATCACATCCTTGTATCTTTAGTTTTAAAACATCCATATTTTTGTAGCACAAATTGGATTTGTCAAACTTTTCCATCTTTTGAGAAGATACTGCCAGAAACAATGGAAAAAGGTTAAAATAGACTTTCAGCATTACAGGTTATATTCTTATATTAACACGACAAAGCAAATGCAAAGATTATTATTTACTATCTAATTAAAGACTCCCCAGAGAGATGAAGAATCAGGTGGAGCACTTTGATCCAGGAATACACACACCTTTTCCATTTGACTACTTTCAACGGAATCTAATATATAAAATACTTTGGATTAAGCATTTCTCCTCAAAAATTATTGTTATAATGTAAGTATGAATCAGGAATTATGAATGATCATGGTTAACTTTGCGTGTGGGTTGTCTTTTTTGACAAGTTCTACAAGACTGTGTAGATCATGAGAGATTCTGGAAAAGTAACTGTAGAAAAGAATTCCAGAAGCTGAGTTAGCTAATTATTTACTATACTGTGCTACAGTAATTTTTGGCACTATATTGATATTTTATTAGTTTAATATTATCACTGCACTTTTCTCATGAGATCATTATCACAAACTGTCACTCAATCTAATAATTAGTTTTATTATTTTTCATGATAGATTAATATTCATACATTTCACTACATTTTAGGTTAAAACCCAGAGTAGTATTCGAGTATCAGGCCACCTGCCCTCTGTGAATGAATGATATTCACAGAGGGCAGGTGAATGATATGGCAAGATGTGATAGATTACCTTGAGCTTTTGTTTTAGTAGCTGTGGCACTTGATAGCTCAGGTGAGAGGAGGCTTGCTGCTAAAGCTGACAGGACACAAAAAAGAAGACGTTAAAGATGACGTTGTTCGCCGGGAGTTGCTTGTATTTACTTTGAAATAGCAACAACAGATAACTAAACCAGCATAAACACCGGTTAGACTAGGAGACTGTAAATCGGTGGCTACTGTTTTTACTTTCTTATAGATAAAAGCTATTTGATATATTTATTTTTTAAATCACAAGCACGAACAACAAGGGTCGCTTACTTACTGAACTATGTTCAATAAGTGAACATGTTTCAGGGAACTTACCGATTTGCAGCATAAGTTTGTGCAGCATGTCTGTTCCCAGAGGATGTGTAGTTCAGTTTGCTGTTGGTTAAAGAGTGTCGATCAACCCACCAATTCCTCAGATAATTCGCCAAATCCGAGAGCTGGCTTGTCCATCTCTCCCGCCGTGCGTCCCTGTCGGCTCAAAAGATTACACTCTCGTCCGCCACCAACCTTCACAATTTTTGCTCCACCTTTAGGCTGCATTAATCCTCTGAAAAGCCTCCGGTCATTCACAAGGCTGCGCTGTCCCGAGGCTTGGTGCCTTAATCCAGCCTCCAGTAACGCAGTCAGCGCAGTTATCAATACACTGGAATCAATTCAAAAATATTAATAATAGTAACATTTTTTACTATAACAAAAATGCAGTTGTACCCATTAAATGGTTTCATGTTTAATTGGATGAAATAAAATGTTCAGCACTTATCAAACAGGCAAATTTATGTCTGTTTTCATGAAATCTGACGGAAAACCCGAAGGTATATCCAGTGGCGGTCCTAGCCACAACATAACCTAATAGACCTACACCTTAGTTCACAGATTCACTTTGTCTAGGGTTTATGTCTGGGATTTCGCACAACCCAGGATTCAAATCATGAATACATAATGGGCTTGGACTGACAACATTATGAATGAAATGTGCTCTATCTGGAAGCAGCCGGCCGCCTGCCCTTTCGACGGGTTGTGTGTGAGACTTTAAATCATCAAACTATAAATTTTAAATTGTTATTGATCCCTTTATCCCAAGTCCTAAAGTGTATATTTATTTTCTTACTCTTCTTATATTTATTGTTTGTTTACTTGCACTGCTGTAACTGGAGCCTCGTCGTCTCGTCTCTCTATATACTGGACTGTATGTAGCGGAGATGACAATAAAGTTTACTTTGACTTCAGAAGCGAGCAGGCGCACCGAGGGCTCTTGCGCTCACTTTTCGCATACAGAAAGGCGAAAAAAACATCAGTGCAAATTATAAGTCTGTATCATAATGTCTGGTGTTTTCGTGTTTGTTGGTTTGTTTTTATTTTGTTTTATTTTGCGAGTTGGTTATTAGATGCTTCTCCAGCCAGCCAGAGAATCCCCTGCCGTCCCGCCCTCTCCTCCCTGTGCTGCAAGCAGCAGGCACACCTCGCAAACGGAGGGCGCCCTTACTCTCCCAGCAAATGGGCGATAGAAAACCGATCGGTGCCTATGCCATCCCCAGTATGCGCTGGCATGACGTCAGGCAGCATTAGTACGAGCAATTTTTTTTTATTTATTTTTTTTGCCGATGCCCGTGATGCCGCCCCCCACCAAGGCATCATGGCCCGTATCAAAAACCGCTACTGTATCTGAGTCTTCTATCAAAAGATACAGCTAACTTCATGAAGTTGTACAAAAAGGCTTTATTTCGCCAAGACAGTGCGTTTCTTACGATTACATGCATTTGAATGGAGTTCTCGCCCGAAACAAAGTATAGGTTTTCATTTTGTGAATAACTTGAAAATCTTAGCTCAAACAGCTGCAAAACCTGTTTGTCCAACACGGGAATATTGAATTCTACAAGATAAAGCCATAAATACGTATATCTGAGTCTTCTATCAAAAGTTACAGCTAACTTCATGAAGTTGTAGTGTTATGACATGCATAGGTTCTTTCTCTTCAGCACCCTCTGCTGGTCATAGTGGGAATACTCACCAGCTTATATTTTGGTGGGGTTTTTCTGTGTTCCTGTGGGTAGAGGAAACAGGAAGCTGGTCGCTTGTTAGCCTGCAGAATATGTTGTTGCTCTTTAAAACGTTTCTGCCTTGGAGAGTTATTGCTTGTGAGTTATAATGTACAACATGTTTACAAGTTTATTTGGTGCATTCATAGATTTGTTTAGAAACCAGTTATTTCAACTGCTATGTTTATCTTTGAGGAAGCTAAACTCGCTAAGTTGTATTGTGAGCAACACTGAGTCGCTGTTGATTACATATACTATATAACAGTATAGTTCATATTCTAGAAGTGTGAGTAAAAAGGAGAAGAAATCTTGTGACATTTACTTTGTGTTTGTTTTTAGTTTTACGGGAAGAAAAGGATGTCAATCATTGAACTACTGACGAAGTAAAAAGCCTTAAACTTACTTCCGCCCCCAGTGTTCATTGAAACCGTTAGCTGTCTGTCAAGTTGGGCAAAGGGACGCACAATAAGGACAGAATATGTACAAAAAGGCTTTATTTCGCCAAGATCGTGCGTTTCTGACTATTACATGCATTTGAATGGAGTTGTCACTACCAGATCCGTACCGGAAACCCGATCGGTACCCCGCATGCGCGAAAGGTGTCTACTTCCGGTCATAGCGTTTTACGATAGTTACGGGTCAGAGTATCTGTTAAAATGTTAAGAATAATAAGTATATCTTAAAATGTTTGCAATAATGAAGCATTTCAGTACAATGTAGACAAAAACGAAAAATAAAAAGATAGTTACGTGCAAAGTCGGACCGTACAAATCGGGTCTACCCGATAAGTACCGCGCATGTGCAGATGTTTTCTTCTTCTTCTGTTCGTTTAATGGCAGTGTACTCCCCAGTGTACGAGGATACTGCCACCTGCTGACCCAGCGAATGAACCCCATTGTAAAATGAATTGGCGTCATTACAAACGTGTGTTAAATTTGATTTAGTGATAGTCGAGTGTGTTTATGCTTGTCTGTGAGGAGAGGATTGACTGGAATAGTGATGATGATGTCCGCTATCACTGTCAATTGTCAGTAAACACTTAATCTGGCTGATGAATCTTCACGTGACACATTGCTAAATCAATATTATTAAGTCTGTAATTAGGCGCCATTCTTCTTATTTTACGGCGCTGTTGTTCAATCGGGGAATGCTCTCTGTTGAGGAGAAAAGCATGAATTTGTTTGTATACGGATTATCCATTGTTTAAATGTCCCGGGCAGTCGAAAAGGAGGCAGAGCTGTTGAGAAATGCTAGGAGCTAACTGGGCGCTAACCGTATCATTCAAATATATTGAATGTCGCAATGTTGGCAAAGAGAGGAAGTGACGTAAGATTTGTGCATGCGGGGTACCGATTGGGTTTCCGGTACTGATCGGGTAGTTTTTTTTTTGTTTTTTGGGTTTTTTTTTTTTTTTTTTAAATTCGCTTTATTGACAAAGCACAAAATACAGATATACAAATACAATATAGGAAACACAATGTCAGGGGGTTCGTATAAAAAAAACAAAATAGACACAATCTATTAAAGAATCACATGATATTGAACAGGGAACATAAGTTTATGGTTTTGACAGCTTTTTGATTTTGAGAATGTTGTATCGTTTTAACATATTGTTTGGTTTCATTTAAAAAGCACCGAAAGGACGGTTTTGCGTTAGAGAATTTCGACTTATGTATATGAAATTTAGCCAATAATATCAATAAATTAATCAAATAAAATTCGTTTGCCCTGTACATGAGGTACTTAAAGAAACCAAACAATATTTTCTCGTAACAAAGAGAGAGCTCAGAAAAGATAAAGGAAACAACAAAAACACAAAATTCTTGCCAGAAAAGATTCGTGTATAAGCATGACCAAAATAAATGAGAAATATCTTCCTTCACACAATTACAAAATGTACAGTTAATATCAATGTCCTTTTTATAACGTACAAGAAAAGATCTGGTTGGGTAAAAACGATGAATAACTTTAAAGATCGGGTAGTGACAGGAGTTCTTGTCGCTACCTGATCCGTACCGGAAACCCGATTGGTACCCCCATGCGCAAATCTTATGTCACTTCCTCTCTATGCCAACATTGCGACATTCAATATATTTGAATGATACGGTTAGCGCCCAGTTAGCTCCTAGCATTTCTCAACAGCTCTGCCTCCTTTTCGACTACTGAGACATTTAAACAATGGATAATCCGTTTACACACACATTCATGCTTTTCTCCTCAACAGAGAGGGTCCCCCGATTGAACAATAGCGCCGTAAAATAAGAAGAATGGCGCCTAATTACAGACTTAATAATACAGACTTTGTAATATCTCACGTGAAGATTCATCAGCCAGATTAAGTGTTTACTGACAATTGACAGTGTAAGCGGACATCATCATCACTATTCCAATCAATCCTCTCCACACAGACAAGTATAAACACACTCGACTATCACTAAATCAAATTTAACACACGTTTGTAATGACGCTAATTCAGTTTACAATAGGGTTCATTCGCTCGGTCAGCAGGTGGCAGTATCCTCTTATACTGGGGAGTAAACTGCCATTAAACGAACAGAAGAAGAAGAAAACATCCGCACATGCGCGATACGGATCGGGTAGACCCGATTTGTACGGTCCGACTTTGCACATGCGCAGTAAGGATCAGGGAGTCCTGATCCGTAACTATCTTTTTATTTTTCGTTTTTGTCTAAATTATATTGAAATGCTTCATTATTGGAAACATGTTAAGAGATACTTATTATTCTTAACATCTTAACAGATACTCTGACCCGTAACTATCGTAAAACATAAAACGTAAAACCTTCGACCGGAAGTAGACACCTTTCGCGCATGCGGGGTACCGATCGGGTTTCCGGTACATATCAGGTAGTGACAGTTCTCGCCCGAAACAAAGTATAGGTTTTCATTTTGTGAATAACTTGAAAGTCTTAGCTCAAACAGCTGCAAAACCTGTTTGTCCAACACGGGAATATTGAATTCTATAGGATAAAGCTATAAATATGTGTGTCTGAGCCTTCTATCAAAAGTTACAGCTATTTATAGGAAGTTGTACAAAAAGGCTTTATTTCGCCAAGACAGTGCGTTTCTGACTATTACATGCATTTGATGGAGTTCTCGCCCGAAACAAAGTATAGGTTTTCATTATGTGAATAACTTGAAAATCTTAGCTCAAACAGCTGCAAAACCTGTTTGTCCAACACGGGAATATTGAATTCTATAGGATAAAGCCATAAATATGTGTGTCTGAGCCTTCTATCAAAAGTTACAGCTAACTTCATGAAGTTGTACAAAAAGGCTTTATTTCGCCAAGACAGTGCGTTTCTGACTATTACATGCATTTGATGGAGTTCTCGCCCGAAACAAAGTATAGGTTTTCATTATGTGAATAACTTGAAAATCTTGGCTCAAACAGCTGCAAAACCTGCCTGCCCAGCACGGGGATATTGAATTCTATAAGATAAAACCATAAATATGTGTGTCTGAGCCTTCTATCAAAAGTTACAGCTAACTTCATGAAGTTGTACAAAAAGGCTTTATTTCGCCAAGACAGTGCGTTTCTGACTATTACATGCATTTGATGGAGTTTTCGCCCGAAACAAAGTATAGGTTTTTATTATGTGAATAACTTGAAAATCGTAGCTCAAACAGCTGCAAAACCTGTTTGTCCAACACGGGAATATTGAATTCTATAGGATAAAGCCATAAATATGTGTGTCTGAGCCTTCTATCAAAAGTTACAGCTATTTATAGGAAGTTGTACAAAAAGGCTTTATTTCGCCAAGACAGTGCGTTTCTGACTATTACATGCATTTGATTGGAGTTCTCGCCCGAAACAAAGTATAGGTTTTCATTATGTGAATAACTTGAAAATCTTAGCTCAAACAGCTGCAAAACCTGTCTGCACAGCACGGGGATATTGAATTCTATAGGATAAAGCCATAAATATGTGTGTCTGAGCCTTCTATCAAAAGTTACAGCTAACTTCATGAAGTTGTACAAAAAGGCTTTATTTCGCCAAGACAGTGCGTTTCTGACTATTACATGCATTTGATTGGAGTTCTCGCCCGAAACAAAGTATAGGTTTTCATTATGTGAATAACTTGAAAATCTTAGCTCAAACAGCTGCAAAACCTGTCTGCCCAGCACGGGGATATTGAATTCTATAAGATAAAGCCATAAATATGTGTGTCTGAGCCTTCTATCAAAAGTTACAGCTAACTTCATGAAGTTGTACAAAAAGGCTTTATTTCGCCAAGACAGTGCGTTTCTGACTATTACATGCATTTGATGGAGTTCTCGCCCGAAACAAAGTATAGGTTTTCATTATGTGAATAACTTTAAAATCTTAGCTCAAACAGCTGCAAAACCTGTTTGTCCAACACAGGAATATTGAATTCTATAGGATAAAGCCATAAATATGTGTGTCTGAGCCTTCTATCAAAGGTTACAGCTATTTATAGGAAGTTGTACAAAAAGGCTTTATTTCGCCAAGACAGTGCGTTTCAGACTATTACATGCATTTGATTGGAGTTCTCGCCCGAAACAAAGTATAGGTTTTCATTATGTGAATAACTTGAAAATCTTAGCTCAAACAGCTGCAAAACCTGTCTGCCCAGCACGGGGATATTGAATTCTATAGGATAAAGCCATAAATATGTGTGTCTGAGCCTTCTATCAAAAGTTACAGCTAACTTCATGAAGTTGTACAAAAAGGCTTTATTTCGCCAAGACAGTGCGTTTCTGACTATTACATGCATTTGATGGAGTTCTCGCCCGAAACAAAGTATAGGTTTTCATTATGTGAATAACTTTAAAATCTTAGCTCAAACAGCTGCAAAACCTGTCTGCCCAGCACGGGGATATTGAATTCTATAAGATAAAGCCATAAATATGTGTGTCTGAGCCTTCTATCAAAAGTTACAGCTATTTATAGGAAGTTGTACAAAAAGGCTTTATTTCGCCAAGACAGTGCGTTTCTGACTATTACATGCATTTGATTGGAGTTCTCGCCCGAAACAAAGTATAGGTTTTTATTATGTGAATAACTTGAAAATCTTAGCTCAAACAGCTGCAAAACCTGTTTGTCCAAAACGGGAATATTGAATTCTATAGGATAAAGCCATAAATATGTGTGTCTGAGCCTTCTATCAAAAGTTACAGCTAACTTCATGAAGTTGTACAAAAAGGCTTTATTTCGCCAAGACAGTGCGTTTCTGACTATTACATGCATTTGATGGAGTTCTCGCCCGAAACAAAGTATAGGTTTTCATTATGTGAATAACTTGAAAATCTTAGCTCAAACAGCTGCAAAACCTGTCTGCCCAGCACGGGGATATTGAATTCTATAAGATAAAGCCATAAATATGCGTGTCTGAGCCTTCTATCAAAAGTTACAGCTAACTTGATGAAGTTGTACAAAAAGGCTTTATTTCGCCAAGACAGTGCGTTTCTGACTATTACATGCATTTGATGGAGTTCTCGCCCGAAACAAAGTATAGGTTTTCATTATGTGAATAACTTGAAAATCTTAGCTCAAACAGCTGCAAAACCTGTTTGTCCAACACGGGAATATTGAATTCTATAGGATAAAGCCATAAATATGTGTGTCTGAGCCTTCTATCAAAAGTTACAGCTAACTTCATGAAGTTGTACAAAAAGGCTTTATTTCGCCAAGACAGTGCGTTTCTGACTATTACATGCATTTGATTGGAGTTCTCGCCCGAAACAAAGTATAGGTTTTCATTATGTGAATAACTTGAAAATCTTAGCTCAAACAGCTGCAAAACCTGTCTGCCCGGCACGGGGATATTGAATTCTATAGGATAAAGCCATAAATATGTGTGTCTGAGCCTTCTATCAAAAGTTACAGCTATTTATAGGAAGTTGTACAAAAAGGCTTTATTTCGCCAAGACAGTGCGTTTCTGACTATTACATGCATTTGATTTGAGTTCTCGCCCAAAACAAAGTATAGGTTTTCATTATGTGAATAACTTGAAAATCTTAGCTCAAACAGCTGCAAAACCTGTCTGCACAGCACGGGGATATTGAATTCTATAGGATAAAGCCATAAATATGTGTGTCTGAGCCTTCTATCAAAAGTTACAGCTATTTATAGGAAGTTGTACAAGAAGGCTTTTTTTCGCCAAGACAGTGCGTTTCTGACTATTACATGCATTTGATTGGAGTTCTCGCCCGAAACAAAGTATAGGTTTTCATTATGTGAATAACTTGAAAATCTTAGCTCAAACAGCTTCAAAACCTGTTTGCCCAGCACGGGGATCTTGAACTGTATAAGATAACGCCTTAAATATGTGTGTATGCTTCTTCTATCAAGACTTACAGCTATTTATATGAAGTTGTACAAAGACGCTTTATTTGGTCAAGACAGTGCGTTTCCTACGATTACATGCATTTGAATGGGGAACTCGCCCGAAACAAAGTATAGGTTTTCATTATGTGAATAACTTGAAAATCTTAGCTCAAACAGCTTCAAAACCTGTTTGCCCAGCACGGGGATCTTGAACTGTATAAGATAACGCCTTAAATATGTGTGTATGCTTCTTCTATCAAGACTTACAGCGATTTATATGAAGTTGTACAAAAACGCTTTATTTGGTCAAGACAGTGCGTTTCCTACGATTACATGCATTTGAATGGGGAACTCGCCCGAAACAAAGTATAGGTTTTCATTATGTGAATAACTTGAAAATCTTAGCTCAAACAGCTTCAAAACCTGTTTGCCCAGCACGGGGATCTTGAACTGTATAAGATAACGCCTTAAATATGTGTGTCTGAGCCTTCTATCAAAACTTACAGCTATTTATATGAAGTTGTACAAAAACGCTTTATTTGGTCAAGACAGTGCGTTTCCTACGATTACATGCATTTGAATGGGGAACTCGCCCGAAACAAAGTATAGGTTTTCATTATGTGAATAACTTGAAAATCTTAGCTCAAACAGCTTCAAAACCTGTTTGCCCAGCACGGGGATCTTGAACTGTATAAGATAACGCCTTAAATATGTGTGTATGCTTCTTCTATCAAGACTTACAGCTATTTATATGAAGTTGTACAAAAACGCTTTATTTGGTCAAGACAGTGCGTTTCCTACGATTACATGCATTTGAATGGGGAACTCGCCCGAAACAAAGTATAGGTTTTCATTATGTGAATAACTTGAAAATCTTAGCTCAAACAGCTTCAAAACCTGTTTGCCCAGCACGGGGATCTTGAACTGTATAAGATAACGCCTTAAATATGTGTGTATGCTTCTTCTATCAAGACTTACAGCTATTTATATGAAGTTGTACAAAGACGCTTTATTTGGTCAAGACAGTGCGTTTCCTACGATTACATGCATTTGAATGGGGAACTCGCCCGAAACAAAGTATAGGTTTTCATTATGTGAATAACTTGAAAATCTTAGCTCAAACAGCTTCAAAACCTGTTTGCCCAGCACGGGGATCTTGAACTGTATAAGATAACGCCTTAAATATGTGTGTATGCTTCTTCTATCAAGACTTACAGCTATTTATATGAAGTTGTACAAAAACGCTTTATTTCGTCAAGACAGTGCGTTTCCTACGCACTGTCTTGTCCTTAAATATAGATGTAAGTTTTGATAGACGACTCAGACACACATATTTAAGGCGTTATCTTATACAGTTCAAGATCCCCGTGCTGGGCAAACAGGTTTTGAAGGTGTTTGAGCTAAGATTTTCAAGTTATTCACATAATGAAAACCTATACTTTGTTTCGGGCGAGTTCCCCATTCAAATGCATGTAATCGTAGGAAACGCACTGTCTTGACGAAATAAATTGTTTAAACAACTTCATATAAATAGCTGTAAGTCTTGATAGAAGAAGCATACACACATATTTAAGGCGTTATCTTATACAGTTCAAGATCCGCGTGCTGGGCAAACAGGTTTTGAAGCTGTTTGACCTAAGATTTTCAAGTTATTCACATAATGAAAACCTATACTTTGTTTCGGGCGAGTTCCCCATTCAAATGCATGTAATCGTAGGAAACGCACTGTCTTGACCAAATAAAGCGTTTTTGTACAACTTCATATAAATAGCTGTAAGTCTTGATAGAAGAAGCATACACACATATTTACGGCGTTATCTTATACAGTTCAAGATCCCCGTGCTGGGCAAACAGGTTTTGAAGCTGTTTGAGCTAAGATTTTCAAGTTATTCACATGATGAAAACCTATACTTTGTTTCGGACGAGTTCCCCATTCAAATGCATGTAATCGTAGGAAACGCACTGTCTTGACGAAATAAAGCTTTTTTGTACAACTTCATATAAATAGCTGTAAGTTTTGATAGACGACTCAGACACACATATTTAAGGCGTTATCTTATACAGTTCAAGATCCCCGTGCTGGGCAAACAGGTTTTGAAGCTGTTTGAGCTAAGATTTTCAAGTTATTCACATAATGAAAACCTATACTTTGTTTCGGGCGAGTTCCCCATTCAAATGCATGTAATCGTACACAGTAAATTTCCCAGTGTTAAATCAGCAGTGTTAAAGTGTATTTACTCTAATAGAGTCATTATAACAACAGCTGGAGCAAAACGCCCCCCAGTGTGGGTGATGATTCGTGGAGTTAAAAGAGGCAGTGTCAACGTTACTCTAGAAAGCTCCTCCCACCACAGACTCGTTTTCAAACCAAGAGGATTTTTCAGGACGTCATTTTCTCCACATCAGTTGCAGGGTAAGTTGTTCATATTTACTTATTAAACCAACAATTCGACATTTTAAGCACAGGTAGCACGTTAAAATAAGGTTACATTCCTTTTGTCCATGTTTATTATATATTTCATTTTGCACCAGAAGCAAATGTGACACTGTCTGTATGCTAATGTAAGGTTGTTAATTAGCTAAAAAAAGTTGACTGATATCAGTGTTGGACTGTAAGGCTTGTTATCAAAATTTATTTCAGTGTGTAGTGGTGATTGTGTTGTGTTCTAGCATGTTCGAAATTCCATTAAATTAAACCCTCCATGTGTTGGGATTTACATCTTAACATTAGCTAGCTAACTAGCATTTTGGCTAACCTCAGTGCGCGGGCAATTCGCTAGTTATCGTTAAATTTTAAATTACATAACCCAAGCATTAACTAATTAAAGGTTTACACTAAATGTTACATTTTTATTTTTTTGATACCTATGTACCAGATATAGAGGTCGTTTTCAGTAAGGTTATTGTCTTATTTTAACTCGGCTGTCTCCAGCGATTTTACAGTTACAGGAGTACAACCAGCAGGTGTTATAAGCTTGATAAAGTATCCAAAATGTCCAGGATTCAGTTTTTAATGCTTGTTTTTAGTAGGTTGAATTTAAGATGACAGCGTTTGTATTTATTGTGAGTTGATGGTATTGACAAAAGTTACCCCGCTCCTTTTTCCATTTTGGTTACCAGACTGTTCAGTATGTTACCTAATGATGACAAAATACTGACTGCCTAGTGCTAAGTTAGATCAGACAAATGGTAAAAAGTAGTAGTAATTATTTTAGTTTTGTATTGAGGATTATATCTCTTGTAAATGAAATACTCATTTAGTAAAGGGCTAAAAACTACCGCCAAAGAGCTGAAACACCTTGTTACATTGACATAAAAGTAACATACAGTAAGAAATAACATTGCAAGGCTATTTTGCTGGTATTTATTGGACTTTTTTAATATTCACATTTTCTGTTTACTGTAGTTCAATGAAGAGCACTGACTATAAGTCTGTCTACAGGAAGCATGCTGCTTAAAGCAAAACTCGGAGGTGTGCAGAAATTTGTTAGAGTATCTGAGCCAAGCCTTAAGGAGTTTTTGATTGCCGGTAAGAAACCAACATTGTATAAAAAAGGTGTACAGGGAGCTTTAAGTTCTTCTTGTTATTTAGTCTCTTCAAACTGCATTTTATGATTAATTGAAAATGATCTGTGTTTTGGAAGCATCTTAGTTATGAATGTATATTTAGTGGGGAAAAAACTGCATAATGTGAGTGTCACCCATTTTAATCTACCACTTATCAAGCATGTTAGTGGCGCTTAATAATTTAGCTTTTATTTATCTGACTCACTTTTGAAGAAGTATCTTGAAATGATCTTCATTTTAAGCTACAAAACATTAGATGTCATGTAATCTTTTTGTTTACACAAAGTTGTGTGCTTGTTTCCAGCATTTGCAAAGTTTGGTGTGCCAGCCGTAACAGAAGGAGTGAAAGTTTTTGATAGTTCAGGGACTGAGTTGGATGAGGATGTATTTGAGGATATAGTAACAGATCCCTCAACCGGAGTACTAACCATCAAATATGAAACAGGTTTGTTTGAGTGATGTGTGTTTCATTGGATGTCATTTTTGTGTGTGTCATTATTACATTGTTTATTCAAAGAGTGTATAAAATTAGTCTAAACTGATTTGTTTTGCTCCTATTCTTGAGGTCTGGAAACATCTGTTGCAGAAGTGTCTCCTGAGCGGTTCCAGTTATCATCGCCACATTCATCAGATTCACAGGATACTGTCATCCTTTCAGACAGCCCTTTGAGGAAACGTCAGAAGCTGGATGCAGAAGCTAAGCAAGTAAGAGTTAACAGATTTCCACATTCTTCTAATAGTGTCTTTTTTGTTTGTAGTTTAAGTGTTCTGAACTGTAGTGGTTATATCAACATGTAGAATGTTTTTATTGTTTTTTTCAGTTGGTGGAATCCATTCTCACCAGCAAACCTGGTGGAGAATGTATAATAAATGAGTACAATCGGACCAAGTCCCTGGTGGATGAAACCAGAAGAAAAATGGTCAACATACTGGTAGCTGACATGACAGAAAAAAATGGGTAATTTATTTCTGGCCCTGTGATTTTTACTATCATTTTCAAATTATTTTAAATCTCTATTAATTCCAGGGAAGCTGACTAGTTCTTTTCCTTTTGATCTTGCAGTACATCACCACCACGGCAGGTGAAAGAAATGTATGCCAGAGGAATTGTAACCTTTTTCCCTTACCTCAGTGACCCATACTCAAAAAATGGGTATGTAAGTAGTTAACAGTAATAACTGATACAACTAAAATCAAAATTTTTAAATCCTGCCAAAATGTATGTCCTTATCAACTGTTCATGGTTACATAACTTACTGATAAATTAAACAAAATGTCTGTATATGTCCCTCTCCAAGGAACATTATTATGATGGCGAGAGTGGCACTGGGTACTTGGCCTGGAGGATTAAAACCATACAGAGATGCACTGCTAAAGAGAGGCGATTATCATCTGGAGGTAACATTTATAATTAAGTGGAAACATATAATACAGTTCCAAATTGTGGTACTGTATTAATAATGGTTATTAAATGTTATTATTAGTTTTGGTAAAGTTGTATTTCATATTGTCTAGCACCAGGAGATGGATCATCGGGTGAAGACCAGTGTGGTGGACCAACTGTCAGACGAGAGTTGCAGTTTGTTACAGAGAACGTGCTGAGTGAGGATGAGTGTAAGGAAGCAATCTCTCTGATGAAACATTCAGCTGATGAAGACACAGTCAAGAAGAAGATGAAGTTGACATTTGTTTATCGACACAACATGGTCCTTGACCCCCTGCTGTCAAGCAACATACTGTCTGTTTTTCCACGTTTCAAAGATATCAAAGGCTTGGTGAATATTTTTCATTACGTTGACAATGTAAACACATTTTATTTTTTGCAGATAGCAGATATAATTCTCTATTCTCTATCCCTGTTACAGATCGAACAGGATTTTGTACTGATGTTTGGTGAGGATGTATCAGGCAGGTTGCTGGAGAGGTGGCCAACAACATTCAAAAGAAAGATTATCCAACAAGGCAGAAAGCTTCCTTCTACCAGTGACCTGGAAGAACTCTTGCTGGCAGCTGACTCTCCTGAGGATGCCACTGAAGTTAATGCTGACATTGGTGAGCTGTTATTTTTTAGCACATTCACAGCATATATAATGTTTGTCACAGAACAGCTGTCCTTTTGTATTTTGGGTCTACTCAAACATTTTGTCAATGCATTGAAATTTGTTATTGATGATGATGATTCAACTTTATTAAAAACAAATATTTTTTTCAGACTGGGACAGTGACCTCTCAGCGATTCTATTGCTATTACATCTGATTCCACCATCTGGTCAGGGTCGGAAGGGACCAGGAAAGGTGTCAGCTTCTCAAGCAGAAAGGCATCTTGTGGTCTTCAAGAAGGTTTGTTTCTTTTCTATTTTTATGGTATGAATTACCAGTTTAAGAAACACTTGATTCTTATTGCCTGTCTGTATTTGTCTTTTCAGACTGGAACAAATATCCAAGAGCATCTTGATGCCATCACTACCAGCACTCAACCCTACCTCCTGGCTGTTGGGGTGAAAAAGAATGACATCCACCAGTTCTTCATTATTCTTGACAAGAATGCCATACCATGCAAGTCTACCTCTTCACTTGGTGCTTTTGATGAACTGTTTAAAGCACATTTTGTGTTTGGCACATCTTACAACACCATGCTTCACAACATGTACACGTTCATCCAAACCACTGTGTACAATATAGATGTTGGCAAAGTCAAAGAAAGTCCCAGAGTTGCTGAAATAAGGGCAAGGTTGCTTCATTAGGGCTTGAAGGTTAATTCTCCATCATGAAGTGTTTTGTCTGTCAGGCTGAGTTTACTGGTTCAAACATGCTTGTTAGGCATTTACGGTTAGTCCATGGTTACTTACCTGGAAGAAATCTTCGCCTTAAATGTGCCCAGCGTGACTGTGGCTGTGTGTTTGGCACTTTTTCAGGTTTTAGAAAACATTTAAATACCAAACACCTTAACTATTTCGACCAACAGGCTGACACTGATGTTAATTTACAGCCTGATGTGGCAGTTAAAGAAGTTAGCACTACAGGGGAGGTGGTGTCAACTAATGTAGAAGAAACACCCACAACATCTGAAATGTTGAAAAGTTCAAATAAGAGCACTTTGGATATGTGTGCCTCTACTGTTGCACAGCTCAGGGCAGCTGGATTAAGCCAATCTACTGTGAATAGTTTTGTCTCCTCAATGGAGGAAGTGTTTTTTGAGATTCATACTCAGGCTAAAGATGCAGCTTTACAGAGCTTACCTTCACAGGACACTACAAGTAAAAAGAAATTAGAGCAGTCATTCAAAAACTTTGAAAATCCATTCACACTGTTAAATTCAGAAGCTAAACGAAATAGGCACTTTAAACAAAAATGGGCAACTGTTGAACCTGTTGAAATGGTGCTTGGCACAAGATTTGACAGTAGAAGAAACAAGATCACAGGGACTTTTGATCAAGTCATTGTAACTGATAGGTTTGCATATGTTCCTATTTTGGAAACACTGAAAACTATCTTTCAAAACCACCATGTTGTCGACATGTTCAAGTCAAGGAATATGTCCAGAGAAGGTGTGTATGCAGACTTAATCGATGCTGCCTATGTTAAAAGATGTCCCCTATTTTCTGCAGAAAAAGATGCCTTACAAATTCAACTGTTTTATGATGACTTTGAAACTGCAAATCCCCTGGGCTCTAAAAAGGGTGTACATAAATTGGGTGCAATATACTTTACACTAAGGAATTTTCCTCCAATCTTTAATTCGTTGTTGGTCAATATTCATTTGTGTGCTCTTTTTCATGCACAAGACTCAAAGCGTTATGGCTTTAATTCAATCCTTGAGCCACTTGTCAATGATCTGAAAGTTCTTGAGACAGAGGGACTGAAACTTCCCATGTTTAAAAACTTGGTTCATGGCACTGTAATCCAGGTCACTGGGGACAATCTTGGCTTGCATAGTCTGTTTGGGTTCGTGGAGTCATTTGCAGCTCGATATTGTTGTCGTTTTTGTCTGCTGGAGAAGGATTGTTTTCAAAGTGTGTTCTGTGAAGATGATTCTGGTGTTGCACTAAGAACTCTTGATATGCATAAGCAGCACTGTGAAAGTGTACAAAGAGATCCTACGCTACCTCATGTATGTGGTGTGAAACGCACTTGTCTCTTGAATTCACTTAAATATTTCAACACAGCCAACAATTTTTCTGTAGATATCATGCATGACATTTTGGAGGGAGTTGCTCAGTTAGAGGTGAAACTTGTGCTGCAGTACATAAAGGAGAACTTCCTAAGTGCTGAACAACTTGCTGGTAGAATACATGCCTTTGACTATGGCTTCAATCAGCAGCGAAATCGCCCACCAAAGTTGTTTGATGGCAGTAATGATTTAGGACTAAATGCAATTCAATCTTGGTGCTTATTGCGTAATGTACCTTTGATGTTTGGCGATTTAGTACAGGTGGGTGATAGCTACTGGCATCTTCTACTTCTGCTTCTACAAATTGTCAATATTGTGTTTTCACCAGTGCTGTCAGAAGGTATGACCATCTACCTCAAACATTTAATTATTGATCATCATCAGCTCTTTAAGCAGTTATTTCCTACACTCAGTCTCCTACCAAAGCATCACTTCATGATACATTACCCTCGCAGTATACGAAATATTGGCCCAATTCTGCACATGTGGTGCATGCGTTACGAAGCCAAACATAACTTCTTTAAGAAGCAATTAAAAAGCTTTAAAAACATTACAATGACATTGGCCAAGAAACACCAAAGTTGTATGGCCATGTATTGGGAGTCTTTTAGCCTTGAAAGATTAGCTTTAGGACCAGGAAAGATGGTGACACTTGGAGAGCTGAAAGAAGGTCCAGAAATTGCTTTAAAATTTGGAGCTGCGTTGTCTACCAGTGTTTTTTCAGCTAAGTGGATAAAGCATCATGGTATAGAGTACCGCCCTGACTTTATCATCTGTACAGAGGTAGTGTCTGAGATTCCAGTGTTTTATAAGATCAAAAGTATTGTTGTGAAAGATGACATTGTATTGCTCTGTGGAAAACTGATGGAAACCCTGTGTTTTGATGACCATTTTCATGCATTTAAGGTCAGAATGCACCCCAATATGGTGCTGAAGGTGTTGAACATAAAAGAGCTGTGTTACTTCAAACCATTTGATCTTCAAATGAAGTATGGCACTTCTGATTCCTCCCTGTATGTGGTTCCATATTGTCATTTTATGCCGAACTAAATTCATTGTTTTAAAGTGTTTTATGACTCTTTTTGTGTGTGTAGTGTTTTATGTACACTACATGAGATGTTTTAATATTTTGAGCCTGACATCAAAATAAAGCCGTTAAACGTATTATCTAGTTGTGGTTTTTGCTTACTTGTTTTATATTTTAAAGCATTATTAGAAACCAGGTTTTCATGCTGCAAAACACTAAATTGAGTGTAAAGGTAACACTACAGGAAGAGTTTTAGTAACACTACTTGGTGTAAAATTAATTTAAAATTTTACTCTATGAGAGCTAATTTTTCACTAGAGATTAGTGTATGAATAACACAGTATAGAGTAACATCAACACTCATCAGAGTTATTTGAACCCCCAGTGTTAATTTCAAATAACTCAATTCAGTGTTAAAAATGAGTGGAATTTTACTCAAATAGAGTTAATTTATCACTATGATAGAGTAAATAATATGACACTACTAGTAGTGTTAGGTTCATTTAACACTCTGCGGTGTTACTCAGTGTTAAATTTTTACTCTATTTAGAGTTAATTTTACTCTAAAATTTTAACACTATAGGAAGAGTCGATTTAACACAAATTCCGAATGGGACCAAATAGACTCGGGACCAGTGTTAAATTTAACTCTTTAAGTGTTATTTTAACACTCCGAATTTTACTGTGTAGGAAACGCACTGTCTTGACGAAAAAAAACGTTTTTGTACAACTTCATATAAATAGCTGTAAGTCTGATAGAAGAAGCATACACACATATTTAAAGCGTTATCTTATACAGTTCAAGATCCCCGTGCTGGGCAAACAGGTTTTGAAGCTGTTTGAGCTAAGATTTTCAAGTTATTCACATAATGAAAACCTATACTTTGTTTCGGGCGAGTTCCCCATTCAAATGCATGTAATCGTAGGAAACGCACTGTCTTGACGAAATAAAGCGTTTATACAACTTCATATAAATAGCTGTAAGTCTTGATAGAAGAAGCATACACACATATTTAAGGCGTTATCTTATACAGTTCAAGATCCCCGTGCTGGGCAAACAGGTTTTGAAGCTGTTTGAGCTAAGATTTTCAAGTTATTCACATAATGAAAACCTATACTTTGTTTCGGGCGAGTTCCCCATTCAAATGCATGTAATCGTAGGAAACGCACTGTCTTGACGAAATAAAGCATTTTGTACAACTTCATATAAATAGCTGTAAGTTTTGATAGACGACTCAGACACACATATTTAAGGCGTTATCTTATACAGTTCAAGATCCCCGTGCTGGGCAAACAGGTTTTGAAGCTGTTTGAGCTAAGATTTTTTGAAGTTATTCACATAATGAAAACCTATACTTTGTTTCGTGCGAGTTCCCCATTCAAATGCATGTAATCGTAGGAAACGCACTGTCTTGACGAAATAAAGCGTTTTTGTACAACTTCATATAAATAGCTGTAAGTTTTGATAGACGACTCAGACACACATATTTAAGGCGTTATCTTATACAGTTCAAGATCCCCGTGCTGGGCAAACAGGTTTTGAAGCTGTTTGAGCTAAGATTTTCAAGTTATTCACATAATGAAAACCTATACTTTGTTTCGGGCGAGTTCCCCATTCAAATGCATGTAATCGTAGGAAACGCACTGTCTTGACGAAATAAAGCGTTTTTGTACAACTTCATATAAATAGCTGTAAGTCTTGATAGAAGAAGCATACACACATATTTAAGGCGTTATCTTATACAGTTCAAGATCCCCGTGCTGTGCAAACAGGTTTTGAAGCTGTTTGAGCTAAGATTTTCAAGTTATTCACATAATGAAAACCTATACTTTGTTTCGGGCGAGTTCCCCATTCAAATGCATGTAATCGTAGGAAACGCACTGTCTTGACGAAATAAAGCGTTTTTGTACAACTTCATATAAATAGCTGTAAGTCTTGATAGAAGAAGCATACACACATATTTAAGGCGTTATCTTATACAGTTCAAGATCCCCGTGCTGTGCAAACAGGTTTTGAAGCTGTTTGAGCTAAGATTTTCAAGTTATTCACATAATGAAAACCTATACTTTGTTTCGGGCGAGTTCCCCATTCAAATGCATGTAATCGTAGGAAACGCACTGTCTTGACGAAAAAAAACGTTTTTGTACAACTTCATATAAATAGCTGTAAGTCTTGATAGAAGAAGCATACACACATATTTAAGGCGTTATCTTATACAGTTCAAGATCCCCGTGCTGGGCAAACAGGTTTTGAAGCTGTTTGAGCTAAGATTTTCAAGTGATTCACATAATGAAAACCTATACTTTGTTTCGGGCGAGTTCCCCATTCAAATGCATGTAATCGTAGGAAACGCACTGTCTTGACGAAATAAAGCGTTTTTGTACAACTTCATATAAATAGCTGTAAGTCTTGATAGAAGAAGCATACACACATATTTAAGGCGTTATCTTATACAGTTCAAGATCCCCGTGCTGTGCAAACAGGTTTTGAAGCTGTTTGAGCTAAGATTTTCAAGTTATTCACATAATGAAAACCTATACTTTGTTTCGGGCGAGTTCCCCATTCAAATGCATGTAATCGTAGGAAACGCACTGTCTTGACGAAATAAAGCGTTTTTGTACAACTTCATATAAATAGCTGTAAGTCTTGATAGAAGAAGCATACACACATATTTAAGGCGTTATCTTATACAGTTCAAGATCCCCGTGCTGTGCAAACAGGTTTTGAAGCTGTTTGAGCTAAGATTTTCAAGTTATTCACATAATGAAAACCTATACTTTGTTTCGGGCGAGTTCCCCATTCAAATGCATGTAATCGTAGGAAACGCACTGTCTTGACGAAAAAAAACGTTTTTGTACAACTTCATATAAATAGCTGTAAGTCTTGATAGAAGAAGCATACACACATATTTAAGGCGTTATCTTATACAGTTCAAGATCCCCGTGCTGGGCAAACAGGTTTTGAAGCTGTTTGAGCTAAGATTTTCAAGTGATTCACATAATGAAAACCTATACTTTGTTTCGGGCGAGTTCCCCATTCAAATGCATGTAATCGTAGGAAACGCACTGTCTTGACGAAATAAAGCGTTTTTGTACAACTTCATATAAATAGCTGTAAGTCTTGATAGAAGAAGCATACACACATATTTAAGGCGTTATCTTATACAGTTCAAGATCCCCGTGCTGGGCAAACAGGTTTTGAAGCTGTTTGAGCTAAGATTTTCAAGTTATTCACATAATGAAAACCTATACTTTGTTTCGGGCGAGTTCCCCATTCAAATGCATGTAATCGTAGGAAACGCACTGTCTTGACGAAATAAAGCGTTTTTGTACAACTTCATATAAATAGCTGTAAGTTTTGATAGACGATTCAGACACACATATTTAAGGCCTTATCTTATACAGTTCAAGATCCCCGTGCTGGGCAAACAGGTTTTGAAGCTCATTGAGCTAAGATTTTCAAGTTATTCACATAATGAAAACCTATACTTTGTTTCGGGCGAGTTCCCCATTCAAATGCATGTAATCGTAGGAAACGCACTGTCTTGACGAAATAAAGCGTTTTTGTACAACTTCATATAAATAGCTGTAAGTCTTGACAGAAGAAGCATACACACATATTTAAGGCGTTATCTTATACAGTTCAAGATCCCCGTGCTGTGCAAACAGGTTTTGAAGCTGTTTGAGCTAAGATTTTCAAGTTATTCACATAATGAAAACCTATACTTTGTTTCGGGCGAGTTCCCCATTCAAATGCATGTAATCGTAGGAAACGCACTGTCTTGACGAAATAAAGCGTTTTTGTACAACTTCATATAAATAGCTGTAAGTTTTGATAGACGACTCAGACACACATATTTAAGGCGTTATCTTATACAGTTCAAGATCCCCGTGCTGGGCAAACAGGTTTTGAAGCTGTTTGAGCTAAGATTTTCAAGTTATTCACATAATGAAAACCTATACTTTGTTTCGGGCGAGTTCCCCATTCAAATGCATGTAATCGTAGGAAACGCACTGTCTTGACGAAAAAAAACGGTTTTGTACAACTTCATATAAATAGCTGTAAGTCTTGATAGAAGAAGCATACACACATATTTAAGGCGTTATCTTATACAGTTCAAGATCCCCGTGCTGGGCAAACAGGTTTTGAAGCTGTTTGAGCTAAGATTTTCAAGTTATTCACATAATGAAAACCTATACTTTGTTTCGGGCGAGTTCCCCATTCAAATGCATGTAATCGTAGGAAACGCACTGTCTTGACGAAAAAAAACGTTTTTGTACAACTTCATATAAATAGCTGTAAGTCTTGATAGAAGAAGCATACACACATATTTAAGGCGTTATCTTATACAGTTCAAGATCCCCGTGCTGGGCAAACAGGTTTTGAAGCTGTTTGAGCTAAGATTTTCAAGTTATTCACATAATGAAAACCTATACTTTGTTTCGGGCGAGTTCCCCATTCAAATGCATGTAATCGTAGGAAACGCACTGTCTTGACGAAATAAAGCGTTTTTGTACAACTTCATATAAATAGCTGTAAGTTTTGATAGACGACTCAGACACACATATTTAAGGCGTTATCTTATACAGTTCAAGATCCCCGTGCTGGGCAAACAGGTTTTGAAGCTGTTTGAGCTAAGATTTTCAAGTTATTCACATAATGAAAACCTATACTTTGTTTCGGGCGAGTTCCCCATTCAAATGCATGTAATCGTAGGAAACGCACTGTCTTGACGAAATAAAGCGTTTTTGTACAACTTCATATAAATAGCTGTAAGTCTTGATAGAAGAAGCATACACACATATTTAAGGCGTTATCTTATACAGTTCAAGATCTCCGTGCTGTGCAAACAGGTTTTGAAGCTGTTTGAGCTAAGATTTTCAAGTTATTCACATAATGAAAACCTATACTTTGTTTCGGGCGAGTTCCCCATTCAAATGCATGTAATCGTAGGAAACGCACTGTCTTGACGAAATAAAGCGTTTTTGTACAACTTCATATAAATAGCTGTAAGTTTTGATAGACGACTCAGACACACATATTTAAGGCGTTATCTTATACAGTTCAAGATCCCCGTGCTGGGCAAACAGGTTTTGAAGCTGTTTGAGCTAAGATTTTCAAGTTATTCACATAATGAAAACCTATACTTTGTTTCGGGCGAGTTCCCCATTCAAATGCATGTAATCGTAGGAAACGCACTGTCTTGACGAAAAAAAACGTTTTTGTACAACTTCATATAAATAGCTGTAAGTCTTGATAGAAGAAGCATACACACATATTTAAGGCGTTATCTTATACAGTTCAAGATCCCCGTGCTGGGCAAACAGGTTTTGAAGCTGTTTGAGCTAAGATTTTCAAGTGATTCACATAATGAAAACCTATACTTTGTTTCGGGCGAGTTCCCCATTCAAATGCATGTAATCGTAGGAAACGCACTGTCTTGACGAAATAAAGCGTTTTTGTACAACTTCATATAAATAGCTGTAAGTCTTGATAGAAGAAGCATACACACATATTTAAGGCGTTATCTTATACAGTTCAAGATCCCCGTGCTGGGCACACAGGTTTTGAAGCTGTTTGAGCTAAGATTTTCAAGTTATTCACATAATGAAAACCTATACTTTGTTTCGGGCGAGTTCCCCATTCAAATGCATGTAATCGTAGGAAACGCACTGTCTTGACGAAATAAAGCGTTTTTGTACAACTTCATATAAATAGCTGTAAGTTTTGATAGACGATTCAGACACACATATTTAAGGCCTTATCTTATACAGTTCAAGATCCCCGTGCTGGGCAAACAGGTTTTGAAGCTCATTGAGCTAAGATTTTCAAGTTATTCACATAATGAAAACCTATACTTTGTTTCGGGCGAGTTCCCCATTCAAATGCATGTAATCGTAGGAAACGCACTGTCTTGACGAAATAAAGCGTTTTTGTACAACTTCATATAAATAGCTGTAAGTCTTGATAGAAGAAGCATACACACATATTTAAGGCGTTATCTTATACAGTTCAAGATCCCCGTGCTGTGCAAACAGGTTTTGAAGCTGTTTGAGCTAAGATTTTCAAGTTATTCACATAATGAAAACCTATACTTTGTTTCGGGCGAGTTCCCCATTCAAATGCATGTAATCGTAGGAAACGCACTGTCTTGACGAAATAAAGCGTTTTTGTACAACTTCATATAAATAGCTGTAAGTTTTGATAGACGACTCAGACACACATATTTAAGGCGTTATCTTATACAGTTCAAGATCCCCGTGCTGGGCAAACAGGTTTTGAAGCTGTTTGAGCTAAGATTTTCAAGTTATTCACATAATGAAAACCTATACTTTGTTTCGGGCGAGTTCCCCATTCAAATGCATGTAATCGTAGGAAACGCACTGTCTTGACGAAAAAAAACGGTTTTGTACAACTTCATATAAATAGCTGTAAGTCTTGATAGAAGAAGCATACACACATATTTAAGGCGTTATCTTATACAGTTCAAGATCCCCGTGCTGGGCAAACAGGTTTTGAAGCTGTTTGAGCTAAGATTTTCAAGTTATTCACATAATGAAAACCTATACTTTGTTTCGGGCGAGTTCCCCATTCAAATGCATGTAATCGTAGGAAACGCACTGTCTTGACGAAAAAAAACGTTTTTGTACAACTTCATATAAATAGCTGTAAGTCTTGATAGAAGAAGCATACACACATATTTAAGGCGTTATCTTATACAGTTCAAGATCCCCGTGCTGGGCAAACAGGTTTTGAAGCTGTTTGAGCTAAGATTTTCAAGTTATTCACATAATGAAAACCTATACTTTGTTTCGGGCGAGTTCCCCATTCAAATGCATGTAATCGTAGGAAACGCACTGTCTTGACGAAATAAAGCGTTTTTGTACAACTTCATATAAATAGCTGTAAGTTTTGATAGACGACTCAGACACACATATTTAAGGCGTTATCTTATACAGTTCAAGATCCCCGTGCTGGGCAAACAGGCTTTGAAGCTGTTTGAGCTAAGATTTTCAAGTTATTCACATAATGAAAACCTATACTTTGTTTCGGGCGAGTTCCCCATTCAAATGCATGTAATCGTAGGAAACGCACTGTCTTGACGAAATAAAGCGTTTTTGTACAACTTCATATAAATAGCTGTAAGTCTTGATAGAAGAAGCATACACACATATTTAAGGCGTTATCTTATACAGTTCAAGATCCCCGTGCTGTGCAAACAGGTTTTGAAGCTGTTTGAGCTAAGATTTTCAAGTTATTCACATAATGAAAACCTATACTTTGTTTCGGGCGAGTTCCCCATTCAAATGCATGTAATCGTAGGAAACGCACTGTCTTGACGAAATAAAGCGTTTTTGTACAACTTCATATAAATAGCTGTAAGTTTTGATAGACGACTCAGACACACATATTTAAGGCGTTATCTTATACAGTTCAAGATCCCCGTGCTGGGCAAACAGGTTTTGAAGCTGTTTGAGCTAAGATTTTCAAGTTATTCACATAATGAAAACCTATACTTTGTTTCGGGCGAGTTCCCCATTCAAATGCATGTAATCGTAGGAAACGCACTGTCTTGACGAAAAAAAACGGTTTTGTACAACTTCATATAAATAGCTGTAAGTCTTGATAGAAGAAGCATACACACATATTTAAGGCGTTATCTTATACAGTTCAAGATCCCCGTGCTGGGCAAACAGGTTTTGAAGCTGTTTGAGCTAAGATTTTCAAGTTATTCACATAATGAAAACCTATACTTTGTTTCGGGCGAGTTCCCCATTCAAATGCATGTAATCGTAGGAAACGCACTGTCTTGACGAAAAAAAACGTTTTTGTACAACTTCATATAAATAGCTGTAAGTCTTGATAGAAGAAGCATACACACATATTTAAGGCGTTATCTTATACAGTTCAAGATCCCCGTGCTGGGCAAACAGGTTTTGAAGCTGTTTGAGCTAAGATTTTCAAGTTATTCACATAATGAAAACCTATACTTTGTTTCGGGCGAGTTCCCCATTCAAATGCATGTAATCGTAGGAAACGCACTGTCTTGACGAAATAAAGCGTTTTTGTACAACTTCATATAAATATCTGTAAGTTTTGATAGACGACTCAGACACACATATTTAAGGCGTTATCTTATACAGTTCAAGATCCCCGTGCTGGGCAAACAGGTTTTGAAGCTGTTTGAGCTAAGATTTTCAAGTTATTCACATAATGAAAACCTATACTTTGTTTCGGGCGAGTTCCCCATTCAAATGCATGTAATCGTAGGAAACGCACTGTGTTGACGAAATAAAGCGTTTTTGTACAACTTCATATAAATAGGTGTAAGTTTTGATAGAAGAAGCATACACACATATTTAAGGCGTTATCTTATACAGTTCAAGATCCCCGTGCTGGGCAAACAGGTTTTGAAGCTGTTTGAGCTAAGATTTTCAAGTTATTCACATAATGAAAACCTATACTTTGTTTCGGGCGAGTTCCCCATTCAAATGCATGTAATCGTAGGAAACGCACTGTCTTGACGAAATAAAGCGTTTTTGTACAACTTCATATAAATAGCTGTAAGTTTTGATAGACGACTCAGACACACATATTTAAGGCGTTATCTTATACAGTTCAAGATCCCCGTGCTGGGCAAACAGGTTTTGAAGCTGTTTGAGCTAAGATTTTCAAGTTATTCACATAATGAAAACCTATACTTTGTTTCGGGCGAGTTCCCCATTCAAATGCATGTAATCGTAGGAAACGCACTGTCTTGACGAAAAAAAACGGTTTTGTACAACTTCATATAAATAGCTGTAAGTCTTGATAGAAGAAGCATACACACATATTTAAGGCGTTATCTTATACAGTTCAAGATCCCCGTGCTGGGCAAACAGGTTTTGAAGCTGTTTGAGCTAAGATTTTCAAGTTATTCACATAATGAAAACCTATACTTTGTTTCGGGCGAGTTCCCCATTCAAATGCATGTAATCGTAGGAAACGCACTGTCTTGACGAAAAAAAACGTTTTTGTACAACTTCATATAAATAGCTGTAAGTCTTGATAGAAGAAGCATACACACATATTTAAGGCGTTATCTTATACAGTTCAAGATCCCCGTGCTGGGCAAACAGGTTTTGAAGCTGTTTGAGCTAAGATTTTCAAGTTATTCACATAATGAAAACCTATACTTTGTTTCGGGCGAGTTCCCCATTCAAATGCATGTAATCGTAGGAAACGCACTGTCTTGACGAAATAAAGCGTTTTTGTACAACTTCATATAAATATCTGTAAGTTTTGATAGACGACTCAGACACACATATTTAAGGCGTTATCTTATACAGTTCAAGATCCCCGTGCTGGGCAAACAGGTTTTGAAGCTGTTTGAGCTAAGATTTCCAAGTTATTCACATAATGAAAACCTATACTTTGTTTCGGGCGAGCTCCCCATTCAAATGCATGTAATCGTAAGAAACGCACTGGCTTGACGAAAAAAAGCGTTTTTGTACAACTTCATATAAATAGCTGTAACTTTGGATAGAAGACTCAGACACACATATTTATGGCTTTATCTAATACACTTCTATATCCCCGTGCTGGGCACACAGGTTTTGAAGCTGTTTGAGCTAAGATTTCCAAGTTATTCACATAATGAAAACCTATACTTTGTTTCGGGCGAGCTCCCCATTCAAATGCATGTAATCGTAAGAAACGCACTGGCTTGACGAAAAAAAGCGTTTTTGTACAACTTCATATAAATAGCTGTAACTTTGGATAGAAGAATCAGACACACATATTTATGGCTTTATCTAATAGACTTCTATATTCCCGTGCTGGGCACACAGGTTTTTAAGCTGTTTGAGCTAAGATTTTCAAGTTATTCACATAATGAAAACCTATACTTTGTTTCGGGCGAGCTCCCCATTCAAATGCATGTAATCGTAAGAAACGCACTGGCTTGACGAAAAAAAGCGTTTTTGTACAACTTCATATAAATAGCTGTAACTTTTGATAGAAGACTCAGACACACATATTTATGGCTTTATCTAATAGACTTCTATATCCCCGTGCTGGGCACACAGGTTTTGAAGCTGTTTGAGCTAAGATTTTAAAGTTATTCACATAATGAAAACCTATACTTTGTTTCGGGCGAGCTCCCCATTCAAATGCATGTAATCGTAAGAAACGCACTGGCTTGACGAAAAAAAGCGTTCTTGTACAACTTCATATAAATAGCTGTAACTTTTGATAGAAGACTCAGACACACATATTTATGGCTTTATCTAATAGACTTCTATATCCCCGTGCTGGGCACACAGGTTTTGAAGCTGTTTGAGCTAAGATTTTAAAGTTATTCACATAATGAAAACCTATACTTTGTTTCGGGCGAGCTCCCCATTCAAATGCATGTAATCGTAAGAAACGCACTGGCTTGACGAAAAAAAGCGTTCTTGTACAACTTCATATAAATAGCTGTAACTTTTGATAGAAGACTCAGACACACATATTTATGGCTTTATCTAATACACTTCTATATCCCCGTGCTGGGCACACATGTTTTTAAGCTGTTTGAGCTAAGATTTTAAAGTTATTCACATAATGAAAACCTATACTTTGTTTCGGGCGAGCTCCCCATTCAAATGCATGTAATCGTAAGAAACGCACTGGCTTGACGAAAAAAAGCGTTTTTGTACAACTTCATATAAATAGCTGTAACTTTGGATAGTAGACTCAGACACACATATTTATGGCTTTATCTAATAGACTTCTATATCCCCGTGCTGGGCACACAGGTTTTGAAGCTGTTTGAGCTAAGATTTTCAAGTTATTCACATGATGAAAACCTATACTTTGTTTCGGGCGAGCTCCCCATTCAAATGCATGTAATCGTAAGAAAAGCACTGGCTTGACGAAAAAAAGCGTTTTTGTACAACTTCATATAAATAGCAGTAACTTTGGATAGAAGACTCAGACACACATATTTATGGCTTTATCTAATACACTTCTTTATCCCCGTGCTGGGCACACAGGTTTTGAAGCTGTTTGAGCTAAGATTTCCAAGTTATTCACATAATGAAAACCTATACTTTGTTTCGGGCGAGCTCCCCATTCAAATACATGTAATCGTAAGAAACGCACTGGCTTGACGAAAAAAAGCGTTTTTGTACAACTTCATATAAATAGCTGTAACCTTTGATAGAAGACTCAGACACACATATTTATGGCTTTATCTAATAGACTTCTATATCCCCGTGCTGGGCACACAGGTTTTTAAGCTGTTTGAGCTAAGATTTCCAAGTTATTCACATAATGAAAACCTATACTTTGTTTCGGGCGAGCTCCCCTTTCAAATGCATGTAATCGTAAGAAACGCACTGTCTTGACGAAAAAAAGCGTTTTTGTACAACTTCATATAAATAGCTGTAACTTTGGATAGAAGACTCAGACACACATATTTATGGCTTTATCTAATAGACTTCTATATCCCCGTGCTGGGCACACAGGTTTTTAAGCTGTTTGAGCTAAGATTTTCAAGTTATTCACATAATGAAAACCTATACTTTGTTTCGGGCGAGCTCCCCATTCAAATGCATGTAATCGTAAGAAACGCACTGGCTTGACGAAAAAAAGCGTTTTTGTACAACTTCATATAAATAGCTGTAACTTTGGATAGAAGACTCAGACACACATATTTATGGCTTTATCTAATACACTTCTTTATCCCCGTGCTGGGCACACAGGTTTTGAAGCTGTTTGAGCTAAGATTTCCAAGTTATTCACATAATGAAAACCTATACTTTGTTTCGGGCGAGCTCCCCATTCAAATGCATGTAATCGTAAGAAACGCACTGGCTTGACGAAAAAAAGCGTTTTTGTACAACTTCATATAAATAGCTGTAACTTTGGATAGAAGACTCAGACACACATATTTATGGCTTTATCTAATACACTTCTATATCCCCGTGCTGGGCACACAGGTTTTGAAGCTGTTTGAGCTAAGATTTCCAAGTTATTCACATAATGAAAACCTATACTTTGTTTCGGGCGAGCTCCCCATTCAAATGCATGTAATCGTAAGAAACGCACTGGCTTGACGAAAAAAAGCGTTTTTGTACAACTTCATATAAATAGCTGTAACTTTGGATAGAAGAATCAGACACACATATTTATGGCTTTATCTAATAGACTTCTATATTCCCGTGCTGGGCACACAGGTTTTTAAGCTGTTTGAGCTAAGATTTTCAAGTTATTCACATAATGAAAACCTATACTTTGTTTCGGGCGAGCTCCCCATTCAAATGCATGTAATCGTAAGAAACGCACTGGCTTGACGAAAAAAAGCGTTTTTGTACAACTTCATATAAATAGCTGTAACTTTGGATAGAAGACTCAGACACACATATTTATGGCTTTATCTAATACACTTCTATATCCCCGTGCTGGGCACACAGGTTTTTAAGCTGTTTGAGCTAAGATTTTCAAGTTATTCACATAATGAAAACCTATACTTTGTTTCGGGCGAGCTCCCCATTCAAATGCATGTAATCGTAAGAAACGCACTGGCTTGACGAAAAAAAGCGTTTTTGTACAACTTCATATAAATAGCTGTAACTTTTGATAGAAGACTCAGACACACATATTTATGGCTTTATCTAATAGACTTCTATATCCCCGTGCTGGGCACACAGGTTTTGAAGCTGTTTGAGCTAAGATTTTAAAGTTATTCACATAATGAAAACCTATACTTTGTTTCGGGCGAGCTCCCCATTCAAATGCATGTAATCGTAAGAAACGCACTGGCTTGACGAAAAAAAGCGTTCTTGTACAACTTCATATAAATAGCTGTAACTTTTGATAGAAGACTCAGACACACATATTTATGGCTTTATCTAATAGACTTCTATATCCCCGTGCTGGGCACACAGGTTTTGAAGCTGTTTGAGCTAAGATTTTAAAGTTATTCACATAATGAAAACCTATACTTTGTTTCGGGCGAGCTCCCCATTCAAATGCATGTAATCGTAAGAAACGCACTGGCTTGACGAAAAAAAGCGTTCTTGTACAACTTCATATAAATAGCTGTAACTTTGGATAGTAGACTCAGACACACATATTTATGGCTTTATCTAATAGACTTCTATATCCCCGTGCTGGGCACACAGGTTTTGAAGCTGTTTGAGCTAAGATTTTCAAGTTATTCACATGATGAAAACCTATACTTTGTTTCGGGCGAGCTCCCCATTCAAATGCATGTAATCGTAAGAAAAGCACTGGCTTGACGAAAAAAAGCGTTTTTGTACAACTTCATATAAATAGCAGTAACTTTGGATAGAAGACTCAGACACACATATTTATGGCTTTATCTAATACACTTCTTTATCCCCGTGCTGGGCACACAGGTTTTGAAGCTGTTTGAGCTAAGATTTCCAAGTTATTCACATAATGAAAACCTATACTTTGTTTCGGGCGAGCTCCCCATTCAAATACATGTAATCGTAAGAAACGCACTGGCTTGACGAAAAAAAGCGTTTTTGTACAACTTCATATAAATAGCTGTAACCTTTGATAGAAGACTCAGACACACATATTTATGGCTTTATCTAATAGACTTCTATATCCCCGTGCTGGGCACACAGGTTTTTAAGCTGTTTGAGCTAAGATTTCCAAGTTATTCACATAATGAAAACCTATACTTTGTTTCGGGCGAGCTCCCCTTTCAAATGCATGTAATCGTAAGAAACGCACTGTCTTGACGAAAAAAAGCGTTTTTGTACAACTTCATATAAATAGCTGTAACTTTGGATAGAAGACTCAGACACACATATTTATGGCTTTATCTAATAGACTTCTATATCCCCGTGCTGGGCACACAGGTTTTTAAGCTGTTTGAGCTAAGATTTTCAAGTTATTCACATAATGAAAACCTATACTTTGTTTCGGGCGAGCTCCCCATTCAAATGCATGTAATCGTAAGAAACGCACTGGCTTGACGAAAAAAAGCGTTTTTGTACAACTTCATATAAATAGCTGTAACTTTGGATAGAAGACTCAGACACACATATTTATGGCTTTATCTAATACACTTCTTTATCCCCGTGCTGGGCACACAGGTTTTGAAGCTGTTTGAGCTAAGATTTCCAAGTTATTCACATAATGAAAACCTATACTTTGTTTCGGGCGAGCTCCCCATTCAAATGCATGTAATCGTAAGAAACGCACTGGCTTGACGAAAAAAAGCGTTTTTGTACAACTTCATATAAATAGCTGTAACTTTGGATAGAAGACTCAGACACACATATTTATGGCTTTATCTAATACACTTCTATATCCCCGTGCTGGGCACACAGGTTTTGAAGCTGTTTGAGCTAAGATTTCCAAGTTATTCACATAATGAAAACCTATACTTTGTTTCGGGCGAGCTCCCCATTCAAATGCATGTAATCGTAAGAAACGCACTGGCTTGACGAAAAAAAGCGTTTTTGTACAACTTCATATAAATAGCTGTAACTTTGGATAGAAGAATCAGACACACATATTTATGGCTTTATCTAATAGACTTCTATATTCCCGTGCTGGGCACACAGGTTTTTAAGCTGTTTGAGCTAAGATTTTCAAGTTATTCACATAATGAAAACCTATACTTTGTTTCGGGCGAGCTCCCCATTCAAATGCATGTAATCGTAAGAAACGCACTGGCTTGACGAAAAAAAGCGTTTTTGTACAACTTCATATAAATAGCTGTAACTTTGGATAGAAGAATCAGACACACATATTTATGGCTTTATCTAATAGACTTCTATATTCCCGTGCTGGGCACACAGGTTTTTAAGCTGTTTGAGCTAAGATTTTCAAGTTATTCACATAATGAAAACCTATACTTTGTTTCGGGCGAGCTCCCCATTCAAATGCATGTAATCGTAAGAAACGCACTGGCTTGACGAAAAAAAGCGTTTTTGTACAACTTCATATAAATAGCTGTAACTTTGGATAGAAGACTCAGACACACATATTTATGGCTTTATCTAATACACTTCTATATCCCCGTGCTGGGCACACAGGTTTTTAAGCTGTTTGAGCTAAGATTTTCAAGTTATTCACATAATGAAAACCTATACTTTGTTTCGGGCGAGCTCCCCATTCAAATGCATGTAATCGTAAGAAACGCACTGGCTTGACGAAAAAAAGCGTTTTTGTACAACTTCATATAAATAGCTGTAACTTTTGATAGAAGACTCAGACACACATATTTATGGCTTTATCTAATAGACTTCTATATCCCCGTGCTGGGCACACAGGTTTTGAAGCTGTTTGAGCTAAGATTTTAAAGTTATTCACATAATGAAAACCTATACTTTGTTTCGGGCGAGCTCCCCATTCAAATGCATGTAATCGTAAGAAACGCACTGGCTTGACGAAAAAAAGCGTTCTTGTACAACTTCATATAAATAGCTGTAACTTTTGATAGAAGACTCAGACACACATATTTATGGCTTTATCTAATAGACTTCTATATCCCCGTGCTGGGCACACAGGTTTTGAAGCTGTTTGAGCTAAGATTTTAAAGTTATTCACATAATGAAAACCTATACTTTGTTTCGGGCGAGCTCCCCATTCAAATGCATGTAATCGTAAGAAACGCACTGGCTTGACGAAAAAAAGCGTTCTTGTACAACTTCATATAAATAGCTGTAACTTTGGATAGTAGACTCAGACACACATATTTATGGCTTTATCTAATAGACTTCTATATCCCCGTGCTGGGCACACAGGTTTTGAAGCTGTTTGAGCTAAGATTTTCAAGTTATTCACATGATGAAAACCTATACTTTGTTTCGGGCGAGCTCCCCATTCAAATGCATGTAATCGTAAGAAAAGCACTGGCTTGACGAAAAAAAGCGTTTTTGTACAACTTCATATAAATAGCAGTAACTTTGGATAGAAGACTCAGACACACATATTTATGGCTTTATCTAATACACTTCTTTATCCCCGTGCTGGGCACACAGGTTTTGAAGCTGTTTGAGCTAAGATTTCCAAGTTATTCACATAATGAAAACCTATACTTTGTTTCGGGCGAGCTCCCCATTCAAATACATGTAATCGTAAGAAACGCACTGGCTTGACGAAAAAAAGCGTTTTTGTACAACTTCATATAAATAGCTGTAACCTTTGATAGAAGACTCAGACACACATATTTATGGCTTTATCTAATAGACTTCTATATCCCCGTGCTGGGCACACAGGTTTTTAAGCTGTTTGAGCTAAGATTTCCAAGTTATTCACATAATGAAAACCTATACTTTGTTTCGGGCGAGCTCCCCTTTCAAATGCATGTAATCGTAAGAAACGCACTGTCTTGACGAAAAAAAGCGTTTTTGTACAACTTCATATAAATAGCTGTAACTTTGGATAGAAGACTCAGACACACATATTTATGGCTTTATCTAATAGACTTCTATATCCCCGTGCTGGGCACACAGGTTTTTAAGCTGTTTGAGCTAAGATTTTCAAGTTATTCACATAATGAAAACCTATACTTTGTTTCGGGCGAGCTCCCCATTCAAATGCATGTAATCGTAAGAAACGCACTGGCTTGACGAAAAAAAGCGTTTTTGTACAACTTCATATAAATAGCTGTAACTTTGGATAGAAGACTCAGACACACATATTTATGGCTTTATCTAATACACTTCTTTATCCCCGTGCTGGGCACACAGGTTTTGAAGCTGTTTGAGCTAAGATTTCCAAGTTATTCACATAATGAAAACCTATACTTTGTTTCGGGCGAGCTCCCCATTCAAATGCATGTAATCGTAAGAAACGCACTGGCTTGACGAAAAAAAGCGTTTTTGTACAACTTCATATAAATAGCTGTAACTTTGGATAGAAGACTCAGACACACATATTTATGGCTTTATCTAATACACTTCTATATCCCCGTGCTGGGCACACAGGTTTTGAAGCTGTTTGAGCTAAGATTTCCAAGTTATTCACATAATGAAAACCTATACTTTGTTTCGGGCGAGCTCCCCATTCAAATGCATGTAATCGTAAGAAACGCACTGGCTTGACGAAAAAAAGCGTTTTTGTACAACTTCATATAAATAGCTGTAACTTTGGATAGAAGAATCAGACACACATATTTATGGCTTTATCTAATAGACTTCTATATTCCCGTGCTGGGCACACAGGTTTTTAAGCTGTTTGAGCTAAGATTTTCAAGTTATTCACATAATGAAAACCTATACTTTGTTTCGGGCGAGCTCCCCATTCAAATGCATGTAATCGTAAGAAACGCACTGGCTTGACGAAAAAAAGCGTTTTTGTACAACTTCATATAAATAGCTGTAACTTTGGATAGAAGACTCAGACACACATATTTATGGCTTTATCTAATACACTTCTATATCCCCGTGCTGGGCACACAGGTTTTTAAGCTGTTTGAGCTAAGATTTTCAAGTTATTCACATAATGAAAACCTATACTTTGTTTCGGGCGAGCTCCCCATTCAAATGCATGTAATCGTAAGAAACGCACTGGCTTGACGAAAAAAAGCGTTTTTGTACAACTTCATATAAATAGCTGTAACTTTGGATAGAAGACTCAGACACACATATTTATGGCTTTATCTAATACACTTCTATATCCCCGTGCTGGGCACACAGGTTTTGAAGCTGTTTGAGCTAAGATTTTCAAGTTATTCACATAATGAAAACCTATACTTTGTTTCGGGCGAGCTCCCCATTCAAATGCATGTAATCCTAAGAAACGCACTGGCATGACGAAAAAAAGCGTTTTTGTACAACTTCATATAAATAGCTGTAACTTTGGATAGAAGACTCAGACACACATATTTATGGCTTTATCTAATACACTTCTATATCCCCGTGCTGGGCACACAGGTTTTGAAGCTGTTTGAGCTAAGATTTCCAAGTTATTCACATAATGAAAACCTATACTTTGTTTCGGGCGAGCTCCCCATTCAAATGCATGTAATCGTAAGAAACGCACTGGCTTGACGAAAAAAAGCGTTTTTGTACAACTTCATATAAATAGCTGTAACTTTGGATAGAAGAATCAGACACACATATTTATGGCTTTATCTAATAGACTTCTATATTCCCGTGCTGGGCACACAGGTTTTGAAGCTGTTTGAGCTAAGATTTTCAAGTTATTCACATAATGAAAACCTATACTTTGTTTCGGGCGAGCTCCCCATTCAAATGCATGTAATCGTAAGAAACGCACTGGCTTGACGAAAAAAAGCGTTTTTGTACAACTTCATATAAATAGCTGTAACTTTGGATAGAAGACTCAGACACACATATTTATGGCTTTATCTAATACACTTCTATATCCCCGTGCTGGGCACACAGGTTTTTGAAGCTGTTTGAGCTAAGATTTCCAAGTTATTCACATAATGAAAACCTATACTTTGTTTCGGGCGAGCTCCCCATTCAAATGCATGTAATCGTAAGAAACGCACTGGCTTGACGAAAAAAAGCGTTTTTGTACAACTTCATATAAATAGCTGTAACTTTGGATAGAAGAATCAGACACACATATTTATGGCTTTATCTAATAGACTTCTATATTCCCGTGCTGGGCACACAGGTTTTGAAGCTGTTTGAGCTAAGATTTTCAAGTTATTCACATAATGAAAACCTATACTTTGTTTCGGGCGAGCTCCCCATTCAAATGCATGTAATCGTAAGAAACGCACTGGCTTGACGAAAAAAAGCGTTTTTGTACAACTTCATATAAATAGCTGTAACTTTGGATAGAAGACTCAGACACACATATTTATGGCTTTATCTAATACACTTCTATATCCCCGTGCTGGGCACACAGGTTTTGAAGCTGTTTGAGCTAAGATTTTCAAGTTATTCACATAATGAAAACCTATACTTTGTTTCGGGCGAGCTCCCCATTCAAATGCATGTAATCCTAAGAAACGCACTGGCATGACGAAAAAAAGCGTTTTTGTACAACTTCATATAAATAGCTGTAACTTTGGATAGAAGACTCAGACACACATATTTATGGCTTTATCTAATACACTTCTATATCCCCGTGCTGGGCACACAGGTTTTGAAGCTGTTTGAGCTAAGATTTCCAAGTTATTCACATAATGAAAACCTATACTTTGTTTCGGGCGAGCTCCCCATTCAAATGCATGTAATCGTAAGAAAAGCACTGGCTTGACGAAAAAAAGCATTTTTGTACAACTTCATATAAATAGCTGTAACTTTGGATAGAAGACTCAGACACACATATTTATGGCTTTATCTAATACACTTCTTTATCCCCGTGCTGGGCACACAGGTTTTGAAGCTGTTTGAGCTAAGATTTCCAAGTTATTCACATAATGAAAACCTATACTTTGTTTCGGGCGAGCTCCCCATTCAAATGCATGTAATCGTAAGAAACGCACTGGCTTGACGAAAAAAAGCGTTTTTGTACAACTTCATATAAATAGCTGTAACTTTGGATAGAAGACTCAGACACACATATTTATGGCTTTATCTAATAGACTTCTATATCCCCGTGCTGGGCACACAGGTTTTTAAGCTGTTTGAGCTAAGATTTTAAAGTTATTCACATAATGAAAACCTATACTTTGTTTCGGGCGAGCTCCCCATTCAAATGCATGTAATCGTAAGAAACGCACTGGCTTGACGAAAAAAAGCGTTTTTGTACAACTTCATATAAATAGCTGTAACTTTGGATAGAAGACTCAGACACACATATTTATGGCTTTATCTAATACACTTCTATATCCCCGTGCTGGGCACACAGGTTTTGAAGCTGTTTGAGCTAAGATTTCCAAGTTATTCACATAATGAAAACCTATACTTTGTTTCGGGCGAGCTCCCCATTCAAATGCATGTAATCGTAAGAAACGCACTGGCTTGACGAAAAAAAGCGTTTTTGTACAACTTCATATAAATAGCTGTAACTTTGGATAGAAGAATCAGACACACATATTTATGGCTTTATCTAATAGACTTCTATATCCCCGTGCTGGGCACACAGGTTTTGAAGCTGTTTGAGCTAAGATTTCCAAGTTATTCACATAATGAAAACCTATACTTTGTTTCGGGCGAGCTCCCCATTCAAATGCATGTAATCGTAAGAAACGCACTGGCTTGACGAAAAAAAGCGTTTTTGTACAACTTCATATAAATAGCTGTAACTTTGGATAGAAGAATCAGACACACATATTTATGGCTTTATCTAATAGACTTCTATATCCCCGTGCTGGGCACACAGGTTTTGAAGCTGTTTGAGCTAAGATTTTCAAGTTATTCACATAATGAAAACCTATACTTTGTTTCGGGCGAGCTCCCCATTCAAATGCATGTAATCGTAAGAAAAGCACTGGCTTTACGAAAAAAAGCGTTTTTGTACAACTTCATATAAATAGCTGTAACTTTGGATAGAAGACTCAGACACACATATTTATGGCTTTATCTAATAGACTTCTATATCCCCGTGCTGGGCACACAGGTTTTTAAGCTGTTTGAGCTAAGATTTTAAAGTTATTCACATAATGAAAACCTATACTTTGTTTCGGGCGAGCTCCCCATTCAAATGCATGTAATCGTAAGAAACGCACTGGCTTGACGAAAAAAAGCGTTTTTGTACAACTTCATATAAATAGCTGTAACTTTGGATAGAAGACTCAGACACACATATTTATGGCTTTATCTAATACACTTCTATATCCCCGTGCTGGGCACACAGGTTTTGAAGCTGTTTGAGCTAAGATTTCCAAGTTATTCACATAATGAAAACATATACTTTGTTTCGGGCGAGCTCCCCATTCAAATGCATGTAATCGTAAGAAACGCACTGGCTTGACGAAAAAAAGCGTTTTTGTACAACTTCATATAAATAGCTGTAACTTTGGATAGAAGACTCAGACACACATATTTATGGCTTTATCTAATACACTTCTTTATCCCCGTGCTGGGCACACAGGTTTTGAAGCTGTTTGAGCTAAGATTTCCAAGTTATTCACATAATGAAAACCTATACTTTGTTTCGGGCGAGCTCCCCATTCAAATGCATGTAATCGTAAGAAACGCACTGGCTTGACGAAAAAAAGCGTTTTTGTACAACTTCATATAAATAGCTGTAACTTTGGATAGAAGACTCAGACACACATATTTATGGCTTTATCTAATACACTTCTATATCCCCGTGCTGGGCACACAGGTTTTGAAGCTGTTTGAGCTAAGATTTCCAAGTTATTCACATAATGAAAACCTATACTTTGTTTCGGGCGAGCTCCCCATTCAAATGCATGTAATCGTAAGAAACGCACTGGCTTGACGAAAAAAAGCGTTTTTGTACAACTTCATATAAATAGCTGTAACTTTGGATAGAAGACTCAGACACACATATTTATGGCTTTATCTAATACACTTCTTTATCCCCGTGCTGGGCACACAGGTTTTGAAGCTGTTTGAGCTAAGATTTCCAAGTTATTCACATAATGAAAACCTATACTTTGTTTCGGGCGAGCTCCCCATTCAAATGCAAGTAATCGTAAGAAACGCACTGGCTTGACGAAAAAAAGCATTTTTGTACAACTTCATATAAATAGCTGTAACTTTGGATAGAAGACTCAGACACACATATTTATGGCTTTATCTAATACACTTCTTTATCCCCGTGCTGGGCACACAGGTTTTGAAGCTGTTTGAGCTAAGATTTTCAAGTTATTCACATAATGAAAACCTATACTTTGTTTCGGGCGAGCTCCCCATTCAAATGCATGTAATCGTAAGAAAAGCACTGGCTTTACGAAAAAAAGCGTTTTTGTACAACTTCATATAAATAGCTGTAACTTTGGATAGAAGACTCAGACACACATATTTATGGCTTTATCTAATACACTTCTATATCCCCGTGCTGGGCACACAGGTTTTGAAGCTGTTTGAGCTAAGATTTCCAAGTTATTCACATAATGAAAACCTATACTTTGTTTCGGGCGAGCTCCCCATTCAAATGCATGTAATCGTAAGAAACGCACTGGCTTGACGAAAAAAAGCGTTTTTGTACAACTTCATATAAATAGCTGTAACTTTGGATAGAAGACTCAGACACACATATTTATGGCTTTATCTAATACACTTCTATATCCCCGTGCTGGGCACACAGGTTTTGAAGCTGTTTGAGCTAAGATTTTCAAGTTATTCACATAATGAAAACCTATATTTGTTTCGGGCGAGCTCCCCATTCAAATGCATGTAATCGTAAGAAACGCACTGGCTTGACGAAAAAAAGCGTTTTTGTACAACTTCATATAAATAGCTGTAACTTTGGATAGAAGACTCAGACACACATATTTATGGCTTTATCTAATACACTTCTATATCCCCGTGCTGGGCACACAGGTTTTGAAGCTGTTTGAGCTAAGATTTCCAAGTTATTCACATAATGAAAACCTATACTTTGTTTCGGGCGAGCTCCCCATTCAAATGCATGTAATCGTAAGAAACGCACTGGCTTGACGAAAAAAAGCGTTTTTGTACAACTTCATATAAATAGCTGTAACTTTGGATAGAAGACTCAGACACACATATTTATGGCTTTATCTAATACACTTCTTTATCCCCGTGCTGGGCACACAGGTTTTGAAGCTGTTTGAGCTAAGATTTCCAAGTTATTCACATAATGAAAACCTATACTTTGTTTCGGGCGAGCTCCCCATTCAAATGCATGTAATCGTAAGAAACGCACTGGCTTGACGAAAAAAAGCGTTTTTGTACAACTTCATATAAATAGCTGTAACTTTGGATAGAAGACTCAGACACACATATTTATGGCTTTATCTAATAGACTTCTATATCCCCGTGCTGGGCACACAGGTTTTGAAGCTGTTTGAGCTAAGATTTCCAAGTTATTCACATAATGAAAACCTATACTTTGTTTCGGGCGAGCTCCCCATTCAAATGCATGTAATCGTAAGAAACGCACTGGCTTGACGAAAAAAAGCGTTTTTGTACAACTTCATATAAATAGCTGTAACTTTGGATAGAAGAATCAGACACACATATTTATGGCTTTATCTAATAGACTTCTATATCCCCGTGCTGGGCACACAGGTTTTGAAGCTGTTTGAGCTAAGATTTTCAAGTTATTCACATAATGAAAACCTATACTTTGTTTCGGGCGAGCTCCCCATTCAAATGCATGTAATCGTAAGAAACGCACTGGCTTGACGAAAAAAAGCGTTTTTGTACAACTTCATATAAATAGCTGTAACTTTGGATAGAAGACTCAGACACACATATTTATGGCTTTATCTAATACACTTCTTTATCCCCGTGCTGGGCACACAGGTTTTGAAGCTGTTTGAGCTAAGATTTCCAAGTTATTCACATAATGAAAACCTATACTTTGTTTCGGGCGAGCTCCCCATTCAAATGCATGTAATCGTAAGAAACGCACTGGCTTGACGAAAAAAAGCGTTTTTGTACAACTTCATATAAATAGCTGTAACTTTGGATAGAAGAATCAGACACACATATTTATGGCTTTATCTAATAGACTTCTATATCCCCGTGCTGGGCACACAGGTTTTGAAGCTGTTTGAGCTAAGATTTCCAAGTTATTCACATAATGAAAACCTATACTTTGTTTCGGGCGAGCTCCCCATTCAAATGCATGTAATCGTAAGAAACGCACTGGCTTGACGAAAAAAAGCATTTTTGTACAACTTCATATAAATAGCTGTAACTTTTGATAGAAGACTCAGACACACATATTTATGGCTTTATCTAATAGACTTCTATATCCCCGTGCTGGGCACACAGGTTTTGAAGCTGTTTGAGCTAAGATTTCCAAGTTATTCACATAATGAAAACCTATATTTGTTTCGGGCGAGCTCCCCATTCAAATGCATGTAATCGTAAGAAAAGCACTGGCTTGACGAAAAAAAGCATTTTTGTACAACTTCATATAAATAGCTGTAACTTTGGATAGAAGACTCAGACACACATATTTATGGCTTTATCTAATACACTTCTTTATCCCCGTGCTGGGCACACAGGTTTTGAAGCTGTTTGAGCTAAGATTTTCAAGTTATTCACATAATGAAAACCTATACTTTGTTTCGGGCGAGCTCCCCATTCAAATGCATGTAATCGTAAGAAACGCACTGGCTTGACGAAAAAAAGCGTTTTTGTACAACTTCATATAAATAGCTGTAACTTTTGATAGAAGACTCAGACACACATATTTATGGCTTTATCTAATAGACTTCTATATCCCCGTGCTGGGCACACAGGTTTTGAAGCTGTTTGAGCTAAGATTTCCAAGTTATTCACATAATGAAAACCTATACTTTGTTTCGGGCGAGCTCCCCATTCAAATGCATGTAATCGTAAGAAACGCACTGGCTTGACGAAAAAAAGCATTTTTGTACAACTTCATATAAATAGCTGTAACTTTTGATAGAAGAATCAGACACACATATTTATGGCTTTATCTAATAGACTTCTATATCCCCGTGCTGGGCACACAGGTTTTGAAGCTGTTTGAGCTAAGATTTTCAAGTTATTCACATAATGAAAACCTATACTTTGTTTCGGGCGAGCTCCCCATTGAAATGCATGTAATCGTAAGAAAAGCACTGGCTTGACGAAAAAAAGCATTTTTGTACAACTTCATATAAATAGCTGTAACTTTGGATAGAAGACTCAGACACACATATTTATGGCTTTATCTAATACACTTCTTTATCCCCGTGCTCGGCACACAGGTTTTGAAGCTGTTTGAGCTAAGATTTCCAAGTTATTCACATAATGAAAACCTATACTTTGTTTCGGGCGAGCTCCCCATTCAAATGCATGTAATCGTAAGAAACGCACTGGCTTGACGAAAAAAAGCGTTTTTGTACAACTTCATATAAATAGCTGTAACTTTGGATAGAAGACTCAGACACACATATTTATGGCTTTATCTAATACACTTCTTTATCCCCGTGCTGGGCACACAGGTTTTGAAGCTGTTTGAGCTAAGATTTCCAAGTTATTCACATAATGAAAACCTATACTTTGTTTCGGGCGAGCTCCCCATTCAAATGCATGTAATCGTAAGAAACGCACTGGCTTGACGAAAAAAAGCGTTTTTGTACAACTTCATATAAATAGCTGTAACTTTGGATAGAAGACTCAGACACACATATTTATGGCTTTATCTAATACACTTCTATATCCCCGTGCTGGGCACACAGGTTTTGAAGCTGTTTGAGCTAAGATTTCCAAGTTATTCACATAATGAAAACCTATACTTTGTTTCGGGCGAGCTCCCCATTCAAATGCATGTAATCGTAAGAAACGCACTGGCTTGACGAAAAAAAGCGTTTTTGTACAACTTCATATAAATAGCTGTAACTTTGGATAGAAGAATCAGACACACATATTTATGGCTTTATCTAATAGACTTCTATATCCCCGTGCTGGGCACACAGGTTTTGAAGCTGTTTGAGCTAAGATTTTCAAGTTATTCACATAATGAAAACCTATACTTTGTTTCGGGCGAGCTCCCCATTCAAATGCATGTAATCGTAAGAAACGCACTGGCTTGACGAAAAAAAGCGTTTTTGTACAACTTCATATAAATACAGTGGGGCAAAAAAGTATTTAGTCAGCCACCGATTGTGCAAGTTCCCCCACTTAAAATGATGACAGAGGTCAGTAATTTGCACCAGAGGTACACTTCAACTGTGAGAGACAGAATGTGAAAAAAAAAATCCATGAATTCACATGGTAGGATTTGTAAAGAATTTATTCGTAAATCAGGGTGGAAAATAAGTATTTGGTCACCTGAAACAAGGAAAATCCCTGGCTCTCACAGACCTGTAACGTCTTCTGTAAGAAGCTTTTCTGTCCCCCACTCGTTACCTGTATGAATGGCACCTGTTTGACCTCATCATCTGTATAAAAGACACCTGTCCACAGCCTCAACCAGTCAGACTCCAAACTTCGCCATGCCCAAGACCAAAGAGCTTCCGAAGGACACCAGGAAAAGAATTGTAGACCTGCACCAGACTGGGAAGAGTGAATCTACAATAGGCAAGCAGCTTGGTGTGAAAAAATCAACTGTGGGAGCAATCATCAGAAAATGGAAGACATACAAGACCACTGATAATCTCCCTCGATCTGGGGCTCCACGCAAGATCTCATCCCGTGGGGTCAAAATGATCATGAGAACGGTGAGCAAAGATCCCAGAACCACACGGGGGGACCTGGTGAATGACCTGCAGAGAGCTGGGACCAAAGTAACAAAGGTCACCATCAGTAACACACTACAACGGCAGGGAATCAAATCCCGCAGTGCCAGACGTGTTCCGCTGCTGAAGCCAGTGCATGTCCAGGCCCGTCTGAAGTTTGCCAGAGAGCACATGGATGATACAGCAGAGGATTGGGAGAATGTCATGTGGTCAGATGAAACCAAAGTAGAACTTTTTGGTATAAACTCAACTCGTCGTGTTTGGAGGAAGAAGAATACTGAGTTGCATCCCAAGAACACCATACCTACTGTGAAGCATGAGGGTGGAAACATCATGCTATGGGGCTGTTTTTCTGCCAAGGGGACAGGACGACTGATCCGTGTTAAGGACAGAATGAATGGGGCCAAGTATTGTGAGATTTTGAGCCAAAACCTCCTTCCATCAGTGAGAACTTTGAAGATGAAACGAGGCTGGGTCTTCCAACATGACAATGATCCAAAACACACCGCCCGGGCAACAAAGGAGTGGCTCCGTAAGAAGCATTTGAAAGTCCTGGAGTGGCCTAGCCAGTCTCCAGACCTCAACCCCATAGAAAATCTGTGGCGGGAGTTGAAAGTCCGTGTTGCTCGGCGACAGCCCCAAAACATCACTGCTCTTGAGAAGATCTGCATGGAGGAATGGGCCAAAATACCAGCTACTGTGTGTGCAAACCTGGTAAAGACCTATAGTAAACGTTTGACCTCTGTTATTGCCAACAAAGGTTATGTTACAAAGTATTGAGTTGTGTTTTTGTTATTGACCAAATACTTATTTTCCACCCTGATTTACGAATAAATTCTTTACAAATCCTACCATGTGAATTCATGGATTTTTTTTTCACATTCTGTCTCTCACAGTTGAAGTGTACCTCTGGTGCAAATTACTGACCTCTGTCATCATTTTAAGTGGGGGAACTTGCACAATCGGTGGCTGACTAAATACTTTTTTGCCCCACTGTAGCTGTAACTTTGGATAGAAGACTCAGACACACATATTTATGGCTTTATCTAATACACTTCTTTATCCCCGTGCTGGGCACACAGGTTTTGAAGCTGTTTGAGCTAAGATTTCCAAGTTATTCACATAATGAAAACCTATACTTTGTTTCGGGCGAGCTCCCCATTCAAATGCATGTAATCGTAAGAAACACACTGGCTTGACGAAAAAAAGCGTTTTTGTACAACTTCATATAAATAGCTGTAACTTTGGATAGAAGACTCAGACACACATATTTATGGCTTTATCTAATACACTTCTATATCCCCGTGCTGGGCACACAGGTTTTGAAGCTGTTTGAGCTAAGATTTCCAAGTTATTCACATAATGAAAACCTATACTTTGTTTCGGGCGAGCTCCCCATTCAAATGCATGTAATCGTAAGAAACGCACTGGCTTGACGAAAAAAAGCGTTTTTGTACAACTTCATATAAATAGCTGTAACTTTGGATAGAAGAATCAGACACACATATTTATGGCTTTATCTAATAGACTTCTATATCCCCGTGCTGGGCACACAGGTTTTGAAGCTGTTTGAGCTAAGATTTTCAAGTTATTCACATAATGAAAACCTATACTTTGTTTCGGGCGAGCTCCCCATTCAAATGCATGTAATCGTAAGAAACGCACTGGCTTGACGAAAAAAAGCGTTTTTGTACAACTTCATATAAATAGCTGTAACTTTGGATAGAAGACTCAGACACACATATTTATGGCTTTATCTAATACACTTCTTTATCCCCGTGCTGGGCACACAGGTTTTGAAGCTGTTTGAGCTAAGATTTCCAAGTTATTCACATAATGAAAACCTATACTTTGTTTCGGGCGAGCTCCCCATTCAAATGCATGTAATCGTAAGAAACGCACTGGCTTGACGAAAAAAAGCGTTTTTGTACAACTTCATATAAATAGCTGTAACTTTGGATAGAAGAATCAGACACACATATTTATGGCTTTATCTAATAGACTTCTATATCCCCGTGCTGGGCACACAGGTTTTTAAGCTGTTTGAGCTAAGATTTCCAAGTTATTCACATAATGAAAACCTATACTTTGTTTCGGGCGAGCTCCCCATTCAAATGCATGTAATCGTAAGAAAAGCACTGGCTTGACGAAAAAAAGCATTTTTGTACAACTTCATATAAATAGCTGTAACTTTGGATAGAAGACTCAGACACACATATTTATGGCTTTATCTAATACACTTCTATATCCCCGTGCTGGGCACACAGGTTTTGAAGCTGTTTGAGCTAAGATTTTCAAGTTATTCACATAATGAAAACCTATACTTTGTTTCGGGCGAGCTCCCCATTCAAATGCATGTAATCGTAAGAAAAGCACTGGCTTTACGAAAAAAAGCGTTTTTGTACAACTTCATATAAATAGCTGTAACTTTAGATAGAAGACTCAGACACACATATTTATGGCTTTATCTAATAGACTTCTATATCCCCGTGCTGGGCACACAGGTTTTGAAGCTGTTTGAGCTAAGATTTTCAAGTTATTCACATAATGAAAACCTATACTTTGTTTCGGGCGAGCTCCCCATTCAAATGCATGTAATCGTAAGAAACGCACTGGCTTGACGAAAAAAAGCGTTTTTGTACAACTTCATATAAATAGCTGTAACTTTGGATAGAAGACTCAGACACACATATTTATGGCTTTATCTAATACACTTCTATATCCCCGTGCTGGGCACACAGGTTTTGAAGCTGTTTGAGCTAAGATTTCCAAGTTATTCACATAATGAAAACCTATACTTTGTTTCGGGCGAGCTCCCCATTCAAATGCATGTAATCGTAAGAAACGCACTGGCTTGACGAAAAAAAGCGTTTTTGTACAACTTCATATAAATAGCTGTAACTTTGGATAGAAGAATCAGACACACATATTTATGGCTTTATCTAATACACTTCTATATCCCCGTGCTGGGCACACAGGTTTTGAAGCTGTTTGAGCTAAGATTTTCAAGTTATTCACATAATGAAAACCTATACTTGGTTTCGGGCGAGCTCCCCATTCAAATGCATGTAATCGTAAGAAACGCACTGGCTTGACGAAAAAAAGCGTTTTTGTACAACTTCATATAAATAGCTGTAACTTTGGATAGAAGACTCAGACACACATATTTATGGCTTTATCTAATACACTTCTATATCCCCGTGCTGGGCAAACAGGTTTTGGAGCTGTTTGAGCTAAGATTTCCAAGTTATTCACATAATGAAAACCTATACTTTGTTTCGGGCGAGCTCCCCATTCAAATGCATGTAATCGTAAGAAACGCACTGGCTTGACGAAAAAAAGCGTTTTTGTACAACTTCATATAAATAGCTGTAACTTTGGATAGAAGACTCAGACACACATATTTATGGCTTTATCTAATACACTTCTTTATCCCCGTGCTGGGCACACAGGTTTTGAAGCTGTTTGAGCTAAGATTTCCAAGTTATTCACATAATGAAAACCTATACTTTGTTTCGGGCGAGCTCCCCATTCAAATGCATGTAATCGTAAGAAACGCACTGGCTTGACGAAAAAAAGCGTTTTTGTACAACTTCATATAAATAGCTGTAACTTTGGATAGAAGACTCAGACACACATATTTATGGCTTTATCTAATACACTTCTATATCCCCGTGCTGGGCACACAGGTTTTGAAGCTGTTTGAGCTAAGATTTCCAAGTTATTCACATAATGAAAACCTATACTTTGTTTCGGGCGAGCTCCCCATTCAAATGCATGTAATCGTAAGAAACGCACTGGCTTGACGAAAAAAAGCGTTTTTGTACAACTTCATATAAATAGCTGTAACTTTGGATAGAAGACTCAGACACACATATTTATGGCTTTATCTAATACACTTCTATATCCCCGTGCTGGGCAAACAGGTTTTGAAGCTGTTTGAGCTAAGATTTCCAAGTTATTCACATAATGAAAACCTATACTTTGTTTCGGGCGAGCTCCCCATTCAAATGCATGTAATCGTAAGAAACGCACTGGCTTGACGAAAAAAAGCGTTTTTGTACAACTTCATATAAATAGCTGTAACTTTGGATAGAAGACTCAGACACACATATTTATGGCTTTATCTAATACACTTCTTTATCCCCGTGCTGGGCACACAGGTTTTGAAGCTGTTTGAGCTAAGATTTCCAAGTTATTCACATAATGAAAACCTATACTTTGTTTCGGGCGAGCTCCCCATTCAAATGCATGTAATCGTAAGAAACGCACTGGCTTGACGAAAAAAAGCGTTTTTGTACAACTTCATATAAATAGCTGTAACTTTGGATAGAAGACTCAGACACACATATTTATGGCTTTATCTAATACACTTCTATATCCCCGTGCTGGGCACACAGGTTTTGAAGCTGTTTGAGCTAAGATTTCCAAGTTATTCACATAATGAAAACCTATACTTTGTTTCGGGCGAGCTCCCCATTCAAATGCATGTAATCGTAAGAAACGCACTGGCTTGACGAAAAAAAGCGTTTTTGTACAACTTCATATAAATAGCTGTAACTTTGGATAGAAGAATCAGACACACATATTTATGGCTTTATCTAATAGACTTCTATATCCCCGTGCTGGGCACACAGGTTTTGAAGCTGTTTGAGCTAAGATTTTCAAGTTATTCACATAATGAAAACCTATACTTTGTTTCGGGCGAGCTCCCCATTCAAATGCATGTAATCGTAAGAAACGCACTGGCTTGACGAAAAAAAGCGTTTTTGTACAACTTCATATAAATAGCTGTAACTTTGGATAGAAGACTCAGACACACATATTTATGGCTTTATCTAATACACTTCTTTATCCCCGTGCTGGGCACACAGGTTTTGAAGCTGTTTGAGCTAAGATTTCCAAGTTATTCACATAATGAAAACCTATACTTTGTTTCGGGCGAGCTCCCCATTCAAATGCATGTAATCGTAAGAAACGCACTGGCTTGACGAAAAAAAGCGTTTTTGTACAACTTCATATAAATAGCTGTAACTTTGGATAGAAGACTCAGACACACATTTTTATGGCTTTATCTAATACACTTCTATATCCCCGTGCTGGGCACACAGGTTTTTAAGCTGTTTGAGCTAAGATTTCCAAGTTATTCACATAATGAAAACCTATACTTTGTTTCGGGCGAGCTCCCCATTCAAATGCATGTAATCGTAAGAAACGCACTGGCTTGACGAAAAAAAGCGTTTTTGTACAACTTCATATAAATAGCTGTAACTTTGGATAGAAGACTCAGACACACATATATATGGCTTTATCTAATACACTTCTTTATCCCCGTGCTGGGCACACAGGTTTTGAAGCTGTTTGAGCTAAGATTTCCAAGTTATTCACATAATGAAAACCTATACTTTGTTTCGGGCGAGCTCCCCATTCAAATGCATGTAATCGTAAGAAACGCACTGGCTTGACGAAAAAAAGCGTTTTTGTACAACTTCATATAAATAGCTGTAACTTGGGATAGAAGAATCAGACACACATATTTATGGCTTTATCTAATAGACTTCTATATCCCCGTGCTGGGCACACAGGTTTTTAAGCTGTTTGAGCTAAGATTTCCAAGTTATTCACATAATGAAAACCTATACTTTGTTTCGGGCGAGCTCCCCATTCAAATGCATGTAATCGTAAGAAACGCACTGGCTTGACGAAAAAAAGCGTTTTTGTACAACTTCATATAAATAGCTGTAACTTTGGATAGAAGACTCAGACACACATATTTATGGCTTTATCTAATACACTTCTATATCCCCGTGCTGGGCACACAGGTTTTGAAGCTGTTTGAGCTAAGATTTTCAAGTTATTCACATAATGAAAACCTATACTTTGTTTCGGGCGAGCTCCCCATTCAAATGCATGTAATCGTAAGAAAAGCACTGGCTTGACGAAAAAAAGCATTTTTGTACAACTTCATATAAATAGCTGTAACTTTGGATAGAAGACTCAGACACACATATTTATGGCTTTATCTAATACACTTCTTTATCCCCGTGCTGGGCACACAGGTTTTGAAGCTGTTTGAGCTAAGATTTTCAAGTTATTCACATAATGAAAACCTATACTTTGTTTCGGGCGAGCTCCCCATTCAAATGCATGTAATCGTAAGAAAAGCACTGGCTTTACGAAAAAAAGCGTTTTTGTACAACTTCATATAAATAGCTGTAACTTTGGATAGAAGACTCAGACACACATATTTATGGCTTTATCTAATAGACTTCTATATCCCCGTGCTGGGCACACAGGTTTTGAAGCTGTTTGAGCTAAGATTTTCAAGTTATTCACATAATGAAAACCTATACTTTGTTTCGGGCGAGCTCCCCATTCAAATGCATGTAATCGTAAGAAACGCACTGGCTTGACGAAAAAAAGCGTTTTTGTACAACTTCATATAAATAGCTGTAACTTTGGATAGAAGACTCAGACACACATATTTATGGCTTTATCTAATACACTTCTATATCCCCGTGCTGGGCACACAGGTTTTGAAGCTGTTTGAGCTAAGATTTTCAAGTTATTCACATAATGAAAACCTATACTTTGTTTCGGGCGAGCTCCCCATTCAAATGCATGTAATCGTAAGAAACGCACTGGCTTGACGAAAAAAAGCGTTTTTGTACAACTTCATATAAATAGCTGTAACTTTGGATAGAAGACTCAGACACACATATTTATGGCTTTATCTAATACACTTCTTTATCCCCGTGCTGGGCACACAGGTTTTGAAGCTGTTTGAGCTAAGATTTCCAAGTTATTCACATAATGAAAACCTATACTTTGTTTCGGGCGAGCTCCCCATTCAAATGCATGTAATCGTAAGAAACGCACTGGCTTGACGAAAAAAAGCGTTTTTGTACAACTTCATATAAATAGCTGTAACTTTGGATAGAAGACTCAGACACACATTTTTATGGCTTTATCTAATACACTTCTATATCCCCGTGCTGGGCACACAGGTTTTTAAGCTGTTTGAGCTAAGATTTCCAAGTTATTCACATAATGAAAACCTATACTTTGTTTCGGGCGAGCTCCCCATTCAAATGCATGTAATCGTAAGAAACGCACTGGCTTGACGAAAAAAAGCGTTTTTGTACAACTTCATATAAATAGCTGTAACTTTGGATAGAAGACTCAGACACACATATATATGGCTTTATCTAATACACTTCTTTATCCCCGTGCTGGGCACACAGGTTTTGAAGCTGTTTGAGCTAAGATTTCCAAGTTATTCACATAATGAAAACCTATACTTTGTTTCGGGCGAGCTCCCCATTCAAATGCATGTAATCGTAAGAAACGCACTGGCTTGACGAAAAAAAGCGTTTTTGTACAACTTCATATAAATAGCTGTAACTTGGGATAGAAGAATCAGACACACATATTTATGGCTTTATCTAATAGACTTCTATATCCCCGTGCTGGGCACACAGGTTTTTAAGCTGTTTGAGCTAAGATTTCCAAGTTATTCACATAATGAAAACCTATACTTTGTTTCGGGCGAGCTCCCCATTCAAATGCATGTAATCGTAAGAAACGCACTGGCTTGACGAAAAAAAGCGTTTTTGTACAACTTCATATAAATAGCTGTAACTTTGGATAGAAGACTCAGACACACATATTTATGGCTTTATCTAATACACTTCTATATCCCCGTGCTGGGCACACAGGTTTTGAAGCTGTTTGAGCTAAGATTTTCAAGTTATTCACATAATGAAAACCTATACTTTGTTTCGGGCGAGCTCCCCATTCAAATGCATGTAATCGTAAGAAAAGCACTGGCTTGACGAAAAAAAGCATTTTTGTACAACTTCATATAAATAGCTGTAACTTTGGATAGAAGACTCAGACACACATATTTATGGCTTTATCTAATACACTTCTTTATCCCCGTGCTGGGCACACAGGTTTTGAAGCTGTTTGAGCTAAGATTTTCAAGTTATTCACATAATGAAAACCTATACTTTGTTTCGGGCGAGCTCCCCATTCAAATGCATGTAATCGTAAGAAAAGCACTGGCTTTACGAAAAAAAGCGTTTTTGTACAACTTCATATAAATAGCTGTAACTTTGGATAGAAGACTCAGACACACATATTTATGGCTTTATCTAATAGACTTCTATATCCCCGTGCTGGGCACACAGGTTTTGAAGCTGTTTGAGCTAAGATTTTCAAGTTATTCACATAATGAAAACCTATACTTTGTTTCGGGCGAGCTCCCCATTCAAATGCATGTAATCGTAAGAAACGCACTGGCTTGACGAAAAAAAGCGTTTTTGTACAACTTCATATAAATAGCTGTAAGTTTTGATAGAAGACTCAGACACACATATTTATGGCTTTATCTAATACACTTCTATATCCCCGTGCTGGGCACACAGGTTTTGAAGCTGTTTGAGCTAAGATTTCCAAGTTATTCACATAATGAAAACCTATACTTTGTTTCGGGCGAGCTCCCCATTCAAATGCATGTAATCGTAAGAAACGCACTGGCTTGACGAAAAAAAGCGTTTTTGTACAACTTCATATAAATAGCTGTAACTTTGGATAGAAGACTCAGACACACATATTTATGGCTTTATCTAATACACTTCTTTATCCCCGTGCTGGGCACACAGGTTTTGAAGCTGTTTGAGCTAAGATTTCCAAGTTATTCACATAATGAAAACCTATACTTTGTTTCGGGCGAGCTCCCCATTCAAATGCATGTAATCGTAAGAAACGCACTGGCTTGACGAAAAAAAGCGTTTTTGTACAACTTCATATAAATAGCTGTAACTTTGGATAGAAGACTCAGACACACATATTTATGGCTTTATCTAATAGACTTCTATATCCCCGTGCTGGGCACACAGGTTTTGAAGCTGTTTGAGCTAAGATTTCCAAGTTATTCACATAATGAAAACCTATACTTTGTTTCGGCAAAATTCCCCCATTCAAATACATGTAATCGTAGGACACGCACTGTCTTGACGAAATAAAGCGTTTTTGTACAACTTCATATAAATAGCTGTAAGTCTTGATAGAAGAAGCATACACACATATTTACGGCGATATCTTATACAATTCAAGATCCCCGTGCTGGGCAAACAGGTTTTGAAGCTGTTTGAGCCAAGATTTTCAAGTTATTCACATAATGAAAACCTATGCATGTAATCGTTGGAAACGCACTGTCTTGACGAAATAAAGCGTTTTTTTACAACTTCATATAAATAGCTGTAAGTCTTGAGAGAAGAGTCAGACACACATATTTACGGCGTTATCTTATACAGTTCAAGATCCCCGTGCTGGGCAAACAGGTTTTGAAGCTGTTTGAGCTAAGATTTTCAAGTTATTCACATAATGAAAACCTATACTTTGTTTCGGCAAAATTCCCCCATTCAAATTCATGTAAGCGTAGGACACGCACTGTCTTGACGAAATAAAGCGTTTTTGTACAGCTTCATAAAAATAGCTGTAAGTCTTGATAGAAGAGTCAGACACACATATTTACGGCGTTATCTTATACAATTCAAGATCCCCGTGCTGGGCAAACAGGTTTTGAAGCTGTTTGAGCCAAGATTTTCAAGTTATTCACATAATGAAAACCTATACATTGTTTCAGGCGCATTCCCCCATTCAAATCGTAGGACACGCACTGTCTTGACGAAATAAAGCGTTTTTGTACAACTTCATATAAATAGCTGTAAGTGTTGATAGAAGAAGCATAAACACATATTTACGGCGTTATCTTATACAATTCAAGATCCCCGTGCTGAGCAAACAGGTTTTGAAGCTGTTTGAGCCAAGATTTTCCAGTTATTCACATAATGAAAACCTATACTTTGTTTCGGCAAAATTCCCCCATTCAAATGCATGTAATCGTGGGAAACGCACTGTCTTGACGAAATAAAGCGTTTTTGTACAACTTCATATAAATAGTTGTAAGTGTTGATAGAAGAAGCATACACACATATTTACGGCGTTATCTTATACAATTCAAGATCCCCGTGCTGAGCAAACAGGTTTTGAAGCTGTTTGAGCCAAGATTTTCCAGTTATTCACATAATGAAAACCTATACTTTGTTTCGGCAAAATTCCCCCATTCAAATGCATGTAATCGTGGGAAACGCACTGTCTTGACGAAATAAAGCGTTTTTGTACAACTTCATATAAATAGCTGTAAGTGTTGATAGAAGAAGCATACACACATATTTACGGCGTTATCTTATACAATTCAAGATCCCCGTGCTGGGCAAACAGGTTTTGAAGCTGTTTGAGCCAAGATTTTCAAGTTATTCACATAATGAAAACCTATGCTTTGTTTCGTACGAGTTCCCCATTCAAATGCATGTAATCGTAGGAAACGAACTGTCTTGACGAAATAAAGCGTTTTTGTACAACTTCATAAAAATAGCTGTAAGTCTTGATAGAAGAAGCATACACACATATTTAAGGCGTTATCTTATACAGTTCAAGATCCCCGTGCTGGGCAAACAGGTTTTGAAGCTGTTTGAGCTAAGATTTTCAAGTTATTCACATAATGAAAACCTATACTTTGTTTCGGGCGAGTTCCCCATTCAAATGCATGTAATCGTAGGAAACGCACTGTCTTGACGAAATAAAGCGTTTATACAACTTCATATAAATAGCTGTAAGTCTTGATAGAAGAAGCATACACACATATTTAAGGCGTTATCTTATACAGTTCAAGATCCCCGTGCTGGGCAAACAGGTTTTGAAGCTGTTTGAGATAAGATTTTCAAGTTATTCACATAATGAAAACCTATACTTTGTTTCGGGCGGGTTCCCTATTCAAATGCATGTAATCGTAGGAAACGCACTGTCTTGACGAAATAAAGCGTTTATACAACTTCATATAAATAGCTGTAAGTCTTGATAGAAGAAGCATACACACATATTTAAGGCGTTATCTTATACAGTTCAAGATCCCCGTGCTGGGCAAACAGGTTTTGAAGCTGTTTGAGATAAGATTTTCAAGTTATTCACATAATGAAAACCTATACTTTGTTTCGGACGAGTTCCCCATTCAAATGCATGTAATCGTAGGAAACGCACTGTCTTGACGAAATAAAGCGTTTTTGTACAACTTCATATAAATAGCTGTAAGTTTTGATAGACGACTCAGACACACATATTTAAGCCGTTATCTTATACAATTCAAGATCCCCGTGCTGGGCAAACAGGTTTTGAAGCTGTTTGAGCCAAGATTTTCAAGTTATTCACATAATGAAAACCTATACTTTGTTTCGGCCGCATTCCCCCATTCAAATGCATGTAATCGTTCGACACGCACTGTCTTGACGAAATAAAACGTTTTTGTACAACTTCATAAAAATAGCTGTAAGTCTTGATAGAAGAGTCAGACACACATATTTAAGGCGTTATATTATACAATTCAAGATCCCCGTGCTGGGCAAACAGGTTTTGAAGCTGTTTGAGCCAAGATTTTCAAGTTATTCACATAATGAAAACCTATACTTTGTTTCGGCAAAATTCCCCCATTCAAATTGCATGTAATCGTAGGAAACGCACTGTCTTGACGAAATAAAGCGTTTTTGTACAACTTCATATAAATAGCTGTAAGTGTTGATAGAAGAAGCATACACACATATTTACGGCGTTATCTTATACAATTCAAGATCCCCGTGCTGGGCAAACAGGTTTTGAAGCTGTTTGAGCTAAGATTTTCAAGTTATTCACATATTGAAAACCTATACTTTGTTTCGGGCGAGTTCCCCATTCAAATGCATGTAATCGTAGGAAACGCACTGTCTTGACGAAATAAAGCGTTTTTGTACAACTTCATAAAAATAGCTGTAAGTCTTGATAGAAGAAGCATACACACATATTTAAGGCGTTATCTTATACAGTTCAAGATCCCCGTGCTGGGCAAACAGGTTTTGAAGCTGTTTGAGCTAAGATTTTCAAGTTATTCACATAATGAAAACCTATACTTTGTTTCGGGCGAGTTCCCCATTCAAATGCATGTAATCGTAGGAAACGCACTGTCTTGACGAAATAAAGCGTTTATACAACTTCATATAAATAGCTGTAAGTCTTGATAGAAGAAGCATACACACATATTTAAGGCGTTATCTTATACAGTTCAAGATCCCCGTGCTGGGCAAACAGGTTTTGAAGCTGTTTGAGATAAGATTTTCAAGTTATTCACATAATGAAAACCTATACTTTGTTTCGGACGAGTTCCCCATTCAAGAAGCATGTAATCGTAGGAAACGCACTGTCTTGACGAAATAAAGCGTTTTTGTACAACTTCATATAAATAGCTGTAAGTTTTGATAGACGACTCAGACACACATATTTACGGCGTTATCTTATACAGTTCAAGATCCCCGTGCTGGGCAAACAGGTTTTGAAGCTGTTTGAGCTAAGATTTTCAAGTTATTCACATAATGAAAACCTATACTTTGTTTCGGGCGAGTTCCCCATTCAAATGCATGTAATCGTAGGAAACGCACAGTCTTGACGAAATAAAGCTTTTTTGTAAAACTTCATATAAATAGCTGTAAGTCTTGATAGAAGAAGCATACACACATATTTACGGCGTTATCTTATACAGTTCAAGATCCCCGTGCTGGGCAAACAGGTTTTGAAGCTGTTTGAGCTAAGATTTTCAAGTTATTCACATAATGAAAACCTATACTTTGTTTCAGGCGAGTTCCCCATTCAAGAAGCATGTAATCGTAGGAAACGCACTGTCTTGACGAAATAAAGCGTTTTTGTACAACTTCATATAAATAGCTGTAAGTTTTGATAGACGACTGAGACACAAATATTTACGGCGTCATCTTATAGAATTCAATATCCATCCCCGTGCTGGGGAAACAGGTTTTGAAGCTGTTTGAGCTAAGATTTTCAAGTTATTCACATAATGAAAACCTATACTTTGTTTCGGGCGAGTTCACCATTCAAATGCATGTAATCGTAGGAAACGCACTGTCTTGACGAAATAAAGCGTTTTTGTACAACTTCATATAAATAGCTGTAAGTCTTGATAGAAGAAGCATACACACATATTTAAGGCGTTATCTTATACAGTTCAAGATCCCCGTGCTGGGGAAACAGGTTTTGAAGCTGTTTGAGCTAAGATTTTCAAGTTATTCACATAATGAAAACCTATACTTTGTTTCGGCAAAATTCCCCCATTCAAATGCATGTAATCGTAGGAAACGCACTGTCTTGACGAAATAAAGCGTTTTTGTACAACTTCATAAAAATAGCTGTAAGTCTTGATAGAAGAAGCATACACACATATTTAAGGCGTTATCTTATACAGTTCAAGATCCCCGTGCTGGACAAACAGGTTTTGAAGCTGTTTGAGCTAAGATTTTCAAGTTATTCACATAATGAAACCCTGTACTTTGTTTCGGGCGAGTTCCCCATTCAAATGCATGTAATCGTAGGAAACGCACTGTCTTGACGAAATAAAGCGTTTTTGTACAACTTCATATAAATAGCTGTAAGTCTTGATAGAAGAAGCATACACACATATTTACGGCGTTATCTTATACAGTTCAAGATCCCCGTGCTGGGCAAACAGGTTTTGAAGCTGTTTGAGCTAAGATTTTCAAGTTATTCACATAATGAAAACCTATACTTTGTTTCGGGCGAGTTCCCCATTCAAATGCATGTAATCGTAGGAAACGCACTGTCTTGACGAAATAAAGCGTTTATACAACTTCATATAAATAGCTGTAAGTTTTGATAGACGACTGAGACACAAATATTTACGGCGTTATCTTATAGAATTCAATATCCATCCCCGTGCTGGGCAAACAGGTTTTGAAGCTGTTTGAGCTAAGATTTTCAAGTTATTCACATAATGAAAACCTATACTTTGTTTCGGGCGAGTTCCCCATTCAAGAAGCATGTAATCGTAGGAAACGCACTGTCTTGACGAAATAAAGCGTTTTTGTACAACTTCATATAAATAGCTGTAAGTTTTGATAGACGACTCAGACACACATATTTACGGCGTTATCTTATACAGTTCAAGATCCCCGTGCTGGGCAAACAGGTTTTGAAGCTGTTTGAGCTAAGATTTTCAAGTTATTCACATAATGAAAACCTATACTTTGTTTCGGGCGAGTTCCCCATTCAAATGCATGTAATCGTAGGAAACGCACAGTCTTGACGAAATAAAGCTTTTTTGTAAAACTTCATATAAATAGCTGTAAGTCTTGATAGAAGAAGCATACACACATATTTACGGCGTTATCTTATACAGTTCAAGATCCCCGTGCTGGGCAAACAGGTTTTGAAGCTGTTTGAGCTAAGATTTTCAAGTTATTCACATAATGAAAACCTATACTTTGTTTCGGGCGAGTTCCCCATTCAAGAAGCATGTAATCGTAGGAAACGCACTGTCTTGACGAAATAAAGCGTTTTTGTACAACTTCATATAAATAGCTGTAAGTCTTGATAGAAGAAGCATACACACATATTTAAGGCGTTATCTTATACAGTTCAAGATCCCCGTGCTGGGCAAACAGGTTTTGAAGCTGTTTGAGCTAAGATTTTCAAGTTTTTCACATAATTAAAACCTATACTTTGTTTCGGGCGAGTTCCCCATTCAAATGCATGTAATCGTAGGAAACGCACTGTCTTGACGAAATAAAGCGTTTTTGTACAACTTCATATAAATAGCTGTAAGTCTTGATAGAAGAAGCATACACACATATTTACGGCGTTATCTTATACAGTTCAAGATCCCCGTGCTGGGCAAACAGGTTTTGAAGCTGTTTGAGCTAAGATTTTCAAGTTATTCACATAATGAAAACCTATACTTTGTTTCGGGCGAGTTCCCCATTCAAATGCATGTAATCGTAGGAAACGCACAGTCTTGACGAAATAAAGCTTTTTTGTAAAACTTCATATAAATAGCTGTAAGTCTTGATAGAAGAAGCATACACACATATTTACGGCGTTATCTTATACAGTTCAAGATCCCCGTGCTGGGCAAACAGGTTTTGAAGCTGTTTGAGCTAAGATTTTCAAGTTATTCACATAATGAAAACCTATACTTTGTTTCGGGCGAGTTCCCCATTCAAGAAGCATGTAATCGTAGGAAACGCACTGTCTTGACGAAATAAAGCGTTTTTGTACAACTTCATATAAATAGCTGTAAGTTTTGATAGACGACTGAGACACAAATATTTACGGCGTCATCTTATAGAATTCAATATCCATCCCCGTGCTGGGGAAACAGGTTTTGAAGCTGTTTGAGCTAAGATTTTCAAGTTATTCACATAATGAAAACCTATACTTTGTTTCGGGCGAGTTCACCATTCAAATGCATGTAATCGTAGGAAACGCACTGTCTTGACGAAATAAAGCGTTTTTGTACAACTTCATATAAATAGCTGTAAGTCTTGATAGAAGAAGCATACACACATATTTAAGGCGTTATCTTATACAGTTCAAGATCCCCGTGCTGGGGAAACAGGTTTTGAAGCTGTTTGAGCTAAGATTTTCAAGTTATTCACATAATGAAAACCTATACTTTGTTTCGGCAAAATTCCCCCATTCAAATGCATGTAATCGTAGGAAACGCACTGTCTTGACGAAATAAAGCGTTTTTGTACAACTTCATATAAATAGCTGTAAGTTTTGATAGACGACTGAGACACACATATTTACGGCGTTATCTTATAGAATTCAATATCCATCCCCGTGCTGGGCAAACAGGTTTTGAAGCTGTTTGAGCTAAGATTTTCAAGTTATTCACATAATGAAAACCTATACTTTGTTTCGGGCGAGTTCCCCATTCAAATGCATGTAATCGTAGGAAACGCACTGTCTTGACGAAATAAAGCGTTTTTGTACAACTTCATAAAAATAGCTGTAAGTTTTGATAGAAGAAGCATACACACATATTTAAGGCGTTATCTTATACAGTTCAAGATCCCCGTGCTGGACAAACAGGTTTTGAAGCCTTTTGAGGTAAGATTTTCAAGTTATTCACATAATGAAAACCTATACTTTGTTTCGGGCGAGTTCCCCATTCAAATGCATGTAATCGTAGGAAACGCACTGTCTTGACGAAATAAAGCGTTTTTGTACAACTTCATATAAATAGCTGTAAGTCTTGATAGAAGAAGCATACACACATATTTAAGGCGTTATCTTATACAGTTCAAGATCCCCGTGCTGGACAAACAGGTTTTGACGCTGTTTGAGCTAAGATTTTCAAGTTATTCACATAATGAAACCCTGTACTTTGTTTCGGGCGAGTTCCCCATTCAAATGCATGTAATCGTAGGAAACGCACTGTCTTGACGAAATAAAGCGTTTTTGTACAACTTCATATAAATAGCTGTAAGTCTTGATAGAAGAAGCATACACACATATTTACGGCGTTATCTTATACAGTTCAAGATCCCCGTGCTGGGCAAACAGGTTTTGAAGCTGTTTGAGCTAAGATTTTCAAGTTATTCACATAATGAAAACCTATACTTTGTTTCGGGCGAGTTCCCCATTCAAATGCATGTAATCGTAGGAAACGCACTGTCTTGACGAAATAAAGCGTTTATACAACTTCATATAAATAGCTGTAAGTTTTGATAGACGACTGAGACACAAATATTTACGGCGTTATCTTATAGAATTCAATATCCATCCCCGTGCTGGGCAAACAGGTTTTGAAGCTGTTTGAGCTAAGATTTTCAAGTTATTCACATAATGAAAACCTATACTTTGTTTCGGGCGAGTTCCCCATTCAAGAAGCATGTAATCGTAGGAAACGCACTGTCTTGACGAAATAAAGCGTTTTTGTACAACTTCATATAAATAGCTGTAAGTTTTGATAGACGACTCAGACACACATATTTACGGCGTTATCTTATACAGTTCAAGATCCCCGTGCTGGGCAAACAGGTTTTGAAGCTGTTTGAGCTAAGATTTTCAAGTTATTCACATAATGAAAACCTATACTTTGTTTCGGGCGAGTTCCCCATTCAAATGCATGTAATCGTAGGAAACGCACAGTCTTGACGAAATAAAGCTTTTTTGTAAAACTTCATATAAATAGCTGTAAGTCTTGATAGAAGAAGCATACACACATATTTACAGCGTTATCTTATACAGTTCAAGATCCCCGTGCTGGGCAAACAGGTTTTGAAGCTGTTTGAGCTAAGATTTTCAAGTTATTCACATAATGAAAACCTATACTTTGTTTCGGGCGAGTTCCCCATTCAAGAAGCATGTAATCGTAGGAAACGCACTGTCTTGACGAAATAAAGCGTTTTTGTACAACTTCATATAAATAGCTGTAAGTCTTGATAGAAGAAGCATACACACATATTTAAGGCGTTATCTTATACAGTTCAAGATCCCCGTGCTGGGCAAACAGGTTTTGAAGCTGTTTGAGCTAAGATTTTCAAGTTTTTCACATAATTAAAACCTATACTTTGTTTCGGGCGAGTTCCCCATTCAAATGCATGTAATCGTAGGAAACGCACTGTCTTGACGAAATAAAGCGTTTTTGTACAACTTCATATAAATAGCTGTAAGTCTTGATAGAAGAAGCATACACACATATTTACGGCGTTATCTTATACAGTTCAAGATCCCCGTGCTGGGCAAACAGGTTTTGAAGCTGTTTGAGCTAAGATTTTCAAGTTATTCAGATAATGAAAACCTATACTTTGTTTCGGACGAGTTCCCCATTCAAATGCATGTAATCGTAGGAAACGCACTGTCTTGACGAAATAAAGCGTTTATACAACTTCATATAAATAGCTGTAAGTTTTGATAGACGACTCAGACACACATATTTAAGGCGTTATCTTATACAGTTCAAGATCCCCGTGCTGGGCAAACAGGTTTTGAAGCTGTTTGAGCTAAGATTTTCAAGTTATTCACATAATGAAAACCTATACTTTGTTTCGGACGAGTTCCCCTTTCAAATGCATGTAATCGTAGGAAACGCACTGTCTTGACGAAATAAAGCGTTTTTGTACAACTTCATATAAATAGCTGTAAGTTTTGATAGACGACTCAGACACACATATTTAAGGCGTTATCTTATACAGTACAAGATCCCCGTGCTGGGCAAACAGGTTTTGAAGCTGTTTGAGCTAAGATTTTCAAGTTATTCACATAATGAAAACCTATACTTTGTTTCGGGCGAGTTCCCCATTCAAATGCATGTAATCGTAGGAAACGCACAGTCTTGACGAAATAAAGCTTTTTTGTAAAACTTCATATAAATAGCTGTAAGTCTTGATAGAAGAAGCATACACACATATTTACGGCGTTATCTTATACAGTTCAAGATCCCCGTGCTGGGCAAACAGGTTTTGAAGCTGTTTGAGCTAAGATTTTCAAGTTATTCACATAATGAAAACCTATACTTTGTTTCGGGCGAGTTCCCCATTCAAGAAGCATGTAATCGTAGGAAACGCACTGTCTTGACGAAATAAAGCGTTTTTGTACAACTTCATATAAATAGCTGTAAGTTTTGATAGACGACTGAGACACAAATATTTACGGCGTTATCTTATAGAAATCAATATCCATCCCCGTGCTGGGGAAACAGGTTTTGAAGCTGTTTGAGCTAAGATTTTCAAGTTATTCACATAATGAAAACCTATACTTTGTTTCGGGCGAGTTCACCATTCAAATGCATGTAATCGTAGGAAACGCACTGTCTTGACGAAATAAAGCTTTTTTGTACAACTTCATATAAATAGCTGTAAGTCTTGATAGATAAGATAAGATTTATTTTCCTTAAATATGTGTGTATGCTTCTTCTATCAAGACTTACAGCTATTTATATGAAGTTGTATAAACGCTTTATTTCGTCAAGACAGTGCGTTTCCTACGATTACATGCATTTGAATGGGGAACTCGTCCGAAACAAAGTATAGGTTTTCATTATGTGAATAACTTGAAAATCTTAGCTCAAACAGCTTCAAAACCTGTTTGCCCAGCACGGGGATCTTGAACTGTATAAGATAACGCCTTAAATATGTGTGTCTGAGTCGTCTATCAAAACTTACAGCTATTTATATGAAGTTGTACAAAAACGCTTTATTTCGTCAAGACAGTGCGTTTCCTACGATTACATGCATTTGAATGGGGAACTCGCCCCAAACAAAGTATAGGTTTTCATTATGTGAATAACTTGAAAATCTTAGCTCAAACAGCTTCAAAACCTGTTTGCCCAGCACGGGGATCTTGAACTGTATAAGATAACGCCTTAAATATGTGTGTATGCTTCTTCTATCAAGACTTACAGCTATTTATATGAAGTTGTACCAAAACGCTTTATTTCGTCAAGACAATTCGTTTCCTACGATTACATGCATTTGAATGGGGAACTCGTCGGAAACAAAGTATAGGTTTTCATTATGTGAATAACTTGAAAATCTTAGCTCAAACAGCTTCAAAACCTGTTTGCCCAGCACGGGGATCTTGAACTGTATAAGATAACGCCTTAAATATGTGTGTATGCTTCTTCTATCAAGACTTACAGCTATTTATATGAAGTTGTATAAACGCTTTATTTCGTCAAGACAGTGCGTTTCCTACGATTACATGCATTTGAATGGGGAACTCGTCCGAAACAAAGTATAGGTTTTCATTATGTGAATAACGGGAAAATCTTAGCTCAAACAGCTTCAAAACCTGTTTGTCCAGCACGGGGATCTTGAACTGTATAAGATAACGTCTTAAATATGTGTGTCTGAGTCGTCTATCAAAACTTACAGCTATTTATATGAAGTTTTACAAAAACGCTTTATTTCGTCAAGACAGTGCGTTTCCTACGATTACATGCATTTGAATGGGGAACTCGCCCGAAACAAAGTATAGGTTTTCATTATGTGAATAACTTGAAAATCTTAGCTCAAACAGCTTCAAAACCTGTTTGCCCAGCACGGGGATCTTGAACTGTATAAGATAACGCCTTAAATATGTGTGTCTGAGTCGTCTATCAAAACTTACAGCTATTTATATGAAGTTGTACCAAAACGCTTTATTTCGTCAAGACAGTTCGTTTCCTACGATTACATGCATTTGAATGGGGAACTCGCCCGAAACAAAGTATAGGTTTTCATTATGTGAATAACTTGAAAATCTTAGCTCAAACAGCTTCAAAACCTGTTTGTCCAGCACGGGGATCTTGAACTGTATAAGATAACGCCTTAAATATGTGTGTATTCTTCTTCTATCAAGACTTACAGCTATTTATATGAAGTTGTATAAACGCTTTATTTCGTCAAGACAGTTCGTTTCCTACGATTACATGCATTTGAATGGGGAACTCGTCCGAAACAAAGTATAGGTTTTCATTATGTGAATAACTTGAAAATCTTAGCTCAAACAGCTTCAAAACCTGTTTGCCCAGCACGGGGATCTTGAACTGTATAAGATAACGCCTTAAATATGTGTGTATGCTTCTTCTATCAAGACTTACAGCTATTTATATGAAGTTGTATAAACGCTTTATTTCGTCAAGACAGTGCGTTTCCTACGATTACATGCATTTGAATGGGGAACTCGTCCGAAACAAAGTATAGGTTTTCATTATGTGAATAACTTGAAAATCTTAGCTCAAACAGCTTCAAAACCTGTTTGCCCAGCACGGGGATCTTGAACTGTATAAGATAACGCCTTAAATATGTGTGTCTGAGTCGTCTATCAAAACTTACAGCTATTTATATGAAGTTGTACAAAAACGCTTTATTTCGTCAAGACAGTGCGTTTCCTACGATTACATGCATTTGAATGGGGAACTCGCCCGAAACAAAGTATAGGTTTTCATTATGTGAATAACTTGAAAATCTTAGCTCAAACAGCTTCAAAACCTGTTTGCCCAGCACGGGGATCTTGAACTGTATAAGATAACGCCTTAAATATGTGTGTCTGAGTCGTCTATCAAAACTTACAGCTATTTATATGAAGTTGTACAAAAACGCTTTATTTCGTCAAGACAGTGCGTTTCCTACGATTACATGCATTTGAATGGGGAACTCGCCCCAAACAAAGTATAGGTTTTCATTATGTGAATAACTTGAAAATCTTAGCTCAAACAGCTTCAAAACCTGTTTGCCCAGCACGGGGATCTTGAACTGTATAAGATAACGCCTTAAATATGTGTGTATGCTTCTTCTATCAAGACTTACAGCTATTTATATGAAGTTGTACCAAAACGCTTTATTTCGTCAAGACAATTCGTTTCCTACGATTACATGCATTTGAATGGGGAACTCGTCCGAAACAAAGTATAGGTTTTCATTATGTGAATAACTTGAAAATCTTAGCTCAAACAGCTTCAAAACCTGTTTGCCCAGCACGGGGATCTTGAACTGTATAAGATAACGCCTTAAATATGTGTGTATGCTTCTTCTATCAAGACTTACAGCTATTTATATGAAGTTGTACAAAAACGCTTTATTTCGTCAAGACAGTGCGTTTCCTACGATTACATGCATTTGAATGGGGAACTCGCCCGAAACAAAGTATAGGTTTTCATTATGTGAATAACTTGAAAATCTTAGCTCAAACAGCTTCAAAACCTGTTTGCCCAGCACGGGGATCTTGAACTGTATAAGATAACGCCTTAAATATGTGTGTCTGAGTCGTCTATCAAAACTTACAGCTATTTATATGAAGTTGTACAAAAACGCTTTATTTCGTCAAGACAGTGCGTTTCCTACGATTACATGCATTTGAATGGGGAACTCGCCCGAAACAAAGTATAGGTTTTCATTATGTGAATAACTTGAAAATCTTAGCTCAAACAGCTTCAAAACCTGTTTGCCCAGCACGGGGATCTTGAACTGTATAAGATAACGCCTTAAATATGTGTGTATGCTTCTTCTATCAAGACTTACAGCTATTTATATGAAGTTGTACAAAAACGCTTTATTTCGTCAAGACAGTGCGTTTCCTACGATTACATGCATTTGAATGGGGAACTCGCCCGAAACAAAGTATAGGTTTTCATTATGTGAATAACTTGAAAATCTTAGCTCAAACAGCTTCAAAACCTGTTTGCCCAGCACGGGGATCTTGAACTGTATAAGATAACGCCTTAAATATGTGTGTCTGAGTCGTCTATCAAAACTTACAGCTATTTATATGAAGTTGTACAAAAACGCTTTATTTCGTCAAGACAGTGCGTTTCCTACGATTACATGCATTTGAATGGGGAACTCGCCCGAAACAAAGTATAGGTTTTCATTATGTGAATAACTTGAAAATCTTAGCTCAAACAGCTTCAAAACCTGTTTGCCCAGCACGGGGATCTTGAACTGTATAAGATAACGCCTTAAATATGTGTGTATACTTCTTCTATCAAGACTTACAGCTATTTATATGAAGTTGTACAAAAACGCTTTATTTCGTCAAGACAGTGCGTTTCCTACGATTACATGCATTTGAATGGGGAACTCGCCCGAAACAAAGTATAGGTTTTCATTATGTGAATAACTTGAAAATCTTAGCTCAAACAGCTTCAAAACCTGTTTGCCCAGCACGGGGATCTTGAACTGTATAAGATAACGCCTTAAATATGTGTGTATGCTTCTTCTATCAAGACTTACAGCTATTTATATGAAGTTGTACAAAAACGCTTTATTTCGTCAAGACAGTGCGTTTCCTACGATTACATGCATTTGAATGGGGAACTCGTCCGAAACAAAGTATAGGTTTTCATTATGTGAATAACTTGAAAATCTTAGCTCAAACAGCTTCAAAACCTGTTTGCCCAGCACGGGGATCTTGAACTGTATAAGATAACGCCTTAAATATGTGTGTCTGAGTCGTCTATCAAAACTTACAGCTATTTATATGAAGTTGTACAAAAACGCTTTATTTCGTCAAGACAGTGCGTTTCCTACGATTACATGCATTTGAATGGGGAACTCGCCCGAAACAAAGTATAGGTTTTCATTATGTGAATAACTTGAAAATCTTAGCTCAAACAGCTTCAAAACCTGTTTGCCCAGCACGGGGATCTTGAACTGTATAAGATAACGCCTTAAATATGTGTGTATGCTTCTTCTATCAAGACTTACAGCTATTTATATGAAGTTGTACAAAAACGCTTTATTTCGTCAAGACAGTTCGTTTCCTACGATTACATGCATTTGAATGGGGAACTCGTCCGAAACAAAGTATAGGTTTTCATTATGTGAATAACTTGAAAATCTTAGCTCAAACAGCTTCAAAACCTGTTTGCCCAGCACGGGGATCTTGAACTGTATAAGATAACGCCTTAAATATGTGTGTATGCTTCTTCTATCAAGACTTACAGCTATTTATATGAAGTTGTACAAAAACGCTTTATTTCGTCAAGACAGTGCGTTTCCTACGATTACATGCATTTGAATGGGGAACTCGCCCGAAACAAAGTATAGGTTTTCATTATGTGAATAACTTGAAAATCTTAGCTCAAACAGCTTCAAAACCTGTTTGCCCAGCACGGGGATCTTGAACTGTATAAGATAACGCCTTAAATATGTGTGTATACTTCTTCTATCAAGACTTACAGCTATTTATATGAAGTTGTACAAAAACGCTTTATTTCGTCAAGACAGTGCGTTTCCTACGATTACATGCATTTGAATGGGGAACTCGCCCGAAACAAAGTATAGGTTTTCATTATGTGAATAACTTGAAAATCTTAGCTCAAACAGCTTCAAAACCTGTTTGCCCAGCACGGGGATCTTGAACTGTATAAGATAACGCCTTAAATATGTGTGTATGCTTCTTCTATCAAGACTTACAGCTATTTATATGAAGTTGTACAAAAACGCTTTATTTCGTCAAGACAGTGCGTTTCCTACGATTACATGCATTTGAATGGGGAACTCGTCCGAAACAAAGTATAGGTTTTCATTATGTGAATAACTTGAAAATCTTAGCTCAAACAGCTTCAAAACCTGTTTGCCCAGCACGGGGATCTTGAACTGTATAAGATAACGCCTTAAATATGTGTGTCTGAGTCGTCTATCAAAACTTACAGCTATTTATATGAAGTTGTACAAAAACGCTTTATTTCGTCAAGACAGTGCGTTTCCTACGATTACATGCATTTGAATGGGGAACTCGCCCGAAACAAAGTATAGGTTTTCATTATGTGAATAACTTGAAAATCTTAGCTCAAACAGCTTCAAAACCTGTTTGCCGAGCACGGGGATCTTGAATTGTATAAGATAACGCCTTAAATATGTGTTTATGCTTCTTCTATCAAGACTTACAGCTATTTATATGAAGTTGTACAAAAACGCTTTATTTCGTCAAGACAGTGCGTTTCCTACGATTACATGCATTTGAATGGGGAACTCGCCCGAAACAAAGTATAGGTTTTCATTATGTGAATAACTTGAAAATCTTAGCTCAAACAGCTTCAAAACCTGTTTGCCCAGCACGGGGATCTTGAACTGTATAAGATAACGCCTTAAATATGTGTGTATGCTTCTTCTATCAAGACTTACAGCTATTTATATGAAGTTGTACAAAAACGCTTTATTTCGTCAAGACAGTGCGTTTCCTACGATTACATGCATTTGAATGGGGAACTCGCCCGAAACAAAGTATAGGTTTTCATTATGTGAATAACTTGAAAATCTTAGCTCAAACAGCTTCAAAACCTGTTTGTCCAGCACGGGGATCTTGAACTGTATAAGATAACGCCTTAAATATGTGTGTCTGAGTCGTCTATCAAAACTTACAGCTATTTATATGAAGTTGTACAAAAACGCTTTATTTCTCAAGACAGTGCGTTTCCTACGATTACATGCATTTGAATGGGGAACTCGTCCGAAACAAAGTATAGGTTTTCATTATGTGAATAACTTGAAAATCTTAGCTCAAACAGCTTCAAAACCTGTTTGCCCAGCATGGGGATCTTGAACTGTATAAGATAACGCCTTAAATATGTGTGTATGCTTCTTCTATCAAGACTTACAGCTATTTATATGAAGTTGTACAAAAACGCTTTATTTCGTCAAGACAGTGCGTTTCCTACGATTACATGCATTTGAATGGGAAACTCGCCCGAAACAAAGTATAGGTTTTCATTATGTGAATAACTTGAAAATCTTAGCTCAAACAGCTTCAAAACCTGTTTGCCCAGCACGGGGATCTTGAACTGTATAAGATAACGCCTTAAATATGTGTGTATGCTTCTTCTATCAAGACTTACAGCTATTTATATGAAGTTGTACAAAAACGCTTTATTTCGTCAAGACAGTGCGTTTCCTACGATTACATGCATTTGAATGGGGAACTCGTCCGAAACAAAGTATAGGTTTTCATTATGTGAATAACTTGAAAATCTTAGCTCAAACAGCTTCAAAACCTGTTTGCCCAGCACGGGGATCTTGAACTGTATAAGATAACGCCTTAAATATGTGTGTATGCTTCTTCTATCAAGACTTACAGCTATTTATATGAAGTTGTATAAACGCTTTATTTCGTCGAGACATTGCGTTTCCTACGATTACATGCATTTGAATGGAGAATTCGCCCGAAACAAAGTATAGGTTTTCATTATGTGAATAACTTGAAAATCTTAGCTCAAACAGCTTCAAAACCTGTTTGCCCAGCACGGGGATCTTGAACTGTATAAGATAACGCCTTAAATATGTGTGTATGCTTCTTCTATCAAGACTTACAGCTATTTATATGAAGTTGTACAAAAACGCTTTATTTCGTCAAGACAGTGCGTTTCCTACGATTACATGCATTTGAATGGGGAACTCGCCCGAAACAAAGTATAGGTTTTCATTATGTGAATAACTTGAAAATCTTAGCTCAAACAGCTTCAAAACCTGTTTGCCCAGCACGGGGATCTTGAACTGTATAAGATAACGCCTTAAATATGTGTGTTTGAGTCGTCTATCAAAACTTACAGCTATTTATATGAAGTTGTACAAAAACGCTTTATTTTGTCAAGACAGTGCGTTTCCTACGATTACATGCATTTGAATGGGGAACTTGCCCGAAACAAAGTATAGGTTTTCATTATGTGAATAACTTGAAAATCTTAGCTCAAACAGCTTCAAAACCTGTTTGCCCAGCACGGGGATCTTGAACTGTATAAGATAACGCCTTAAATATGTGTGTATGCTTCTTCTATCAAGACTTACAGCTATTTATATGAAGTTGTACAAAAACGCTTTATTTCGTCAAGACAGTGCGTTTCCTACGATTACATGCATTTGAATGGGGAACTCGCCCGAAACAAAGTATAGGTTTTCATTATGTGAATAACTTGAAAATCTTAGCTCAAACAGCTTCAAAACCTGTTTGCCCAGCACGGGGATCTTGAACTGTATAAGATAACGCCTTAAATATGTGTGTATGCTTCTTCTATCAAGACTTACAGCTATTTATATGAAGTTGTATAAACGCTTTATTTCGTCAAGACAGTGCGTTTCCTACGATTACATGCATTTGAATGGGGAACTCGTCCGAAACAAAGTATAGGTTTTCATTATGTGAATAACTTGAAAATCTTAGCTCAAACAGCTTCAAAACCTGTTTGTCCAGCACGGGGATCTTGAACTGTATAAGATAACGCCTTAAATATGTGTGTATGCTTCTTCTATCAAGACTTACAGCTATTTATATGAAGTTGTATAAACGCTTTATTTCGTCGAGACATTGCGTTTCCTACGATTACATGCATTTGAATGGAGAATTCGCCCGAAACAAAGTATAGGTTTTCATTATGTGAATAACTTGAAAATCTTAGCTCAAACAGCTTCAAAACCTGTTTGCCCAGCACGGGGATCTTGAACTGTATAAGATAACGCCTTAAATATGTGTGTATGCTTCTTCTATCAAGACTTACAGCTATTTATATGAAGTTGTACAAAAACGCTTTATTTCGTCAAGACAGTGCGTTTCCTACGATTACATGCATTTGAATGGGGAACTCGCCCGAAACAAAGTATAGGTTTTCATTATGTGAATAACTTGAAAATCTTAGCTCAAACAGCTTCAAAACCTGTTTGCCCAGCACGGGGATCTTGAACTGTATAAGATAACGCCTTAAATATGTGTGTTTGAGTCGTCTATCAAAACTTACAGCTATTTATATGAAGTTGTACAAAAACGCTTTATTTTGTCAAGACAGTGCGTTTCCTACGATTACATGCATTTGAATGGGGAACTTGCCCGAAACAAAGTATAGGTTTTCATTATGTGAATAACTTGAAAATCTTAGCTCAAACAGCTTCAAAACCTGTTTGCCCAGCACGGGGATCTTGAACTGTATAAGATAACGCCTTAAATATGTGTGTATGCTTCTTCTATCAAGACTTACAGCTATTTATATGAAGTTGTACAAAAACGCTTTATTTCGTCAAGACAGTGCGTTTCCTACGATTACATGCATTTGAATGGGGAACTCGCCCGAAACAAAGTATAGGTTTTCATTATGTGAATAACTTGAAAATCTTAGCTCAAACAGCTTCAAAACCTGTTTGCCCAGCACGGGGATCTTGAACTGTATAAGATAACGCCTTAAATATGTGTGTATGCTTCTTCTATCAAGACTTACAGCTATTTATATGAAGTTGTATAAACGCTTTATTTCGTCAAGACAGTGCGTTTCCTACGATTACATGCATTTGAATGGGGAACTCGTCCGAAACAAAGTATAGGTTTTCATTATGTGAATAACTTGAAAATCTTAGCTCAAACAGCTTCAAAACCCGTTTGCCCAGCACGGGGATCTTGAACTGTATAAGATAACGCCTTAAATATGTGTGTATGCTTCTTCTATCAAGACTTACAGCTATTTATATGAAGTTGTACAAAAACGCTTTATTTCGTCAAGACAGTGCGTTTCCTACGATTACATGCATTTGAATGGGGAACTCGCCCGAAACAAAGTATAGGTTTTCATTATGTGAATAACTTGAAAATCTTAGCTCAAACAGCTTCAAAACCTGTTTGCCCAGCACAGGGATCTTGAACTGTATAAGATAACGCCTTAAATATGTGTGTATGCTTCTTCTATCAAGACTTACAGCTATTTATATGAAGTTGTACAAAAACGCTTTATTTCGTCAAGACAGTGCGTTTCCTACGATTACATGCATTTCAATGGGGAACTCGTCCGAAACAAAGTATAGGTTTTCATTATGTGAATAACTTGAAAATCTTGGCTCAACCAGCTTCAAAACCTGTTTGCGCAGCACGGGGATCTTGAACTGTATAAGATAACGCCTTAAATATGTTTGTCTGAGTCGTCTATCAAAACTTACAGCTATTTATATGAAGTTGTACAAAAACGCTTTATTTCGTCAAGACAGTGCGTTTCCTACGATTACATGCATTTGAATGGGGAACTCGCCCGAAACAAAGTATAGGTTTTCATTATGTGAATAACTTGAAAATCTTGGCTCAAACAGCTTCAAAACCTGTTTGCGCAGCACGGGGATCTTGAACTGTATAAGATAACGCCTTAAATATGTGTGTCTGAGTCGTCTATCAAAACTTACAGCTATTTATATGAAGTTGTACAAAAACGCTTTATTTCGTCAAGAAAGTGCGTTTCCTACGATTACATGCATTTGAATGGGGAACTCGCCCGAAACAAAGTATAGGTTTTCATTATGTGAATAACTTGAAAATCTTAGCTCAAACAGCTTCAAAACCTGTTTGCCCAGCACGGGGATCTTGAACTGTATAAGATAACGCCTTAAATATGTGTGTATGCTTCTTCTATCAAGACTTACAGCTATTTATATGAAGTTGTACAAAAACGCTTTATTTCGTCAAGACAGTGCGTTTCCTACGATTACATGCATTTGAATGGGGAACTCGCCCGAAACAAAGTATAGGTTTTCATTATGTGAATAACTTGAAAATCTTGGCTCAAACAGCTTCAAAACCTGTTTGCGCAGCACGGGGATCTTGAACTGTATAAGATAACGCCTTAAATATGTGTGTCTGAGTCGTCTATCAAAACTTACAGCTATTTATATGAAGTTGTACAAAAACGCTTTATTTCGTCAAGAAAGTGCGTTTCCTATGATTACATGCATTTGAATGGGGAACTCGCCCGAAACAAAGTATAGGTTTTCATTATGTGAATAACTTGAAAATCTTAGCTCAAACAGCTTCAAAACCTGTTTGCCCAGCACGGGGATCTTGAACTGTATAAGATAACGCCTTAAATATGTGTGTATGCTTCTTCTATCAAGACTTACAGCTATTTATATGAAGTTGTACAAAAACGCTTTATTTCGTCAAGACAGTGCGTTTCCTACGATTACATGCATTTGAATGGGGAACTCGTCCGAAACAAAGTATAGGTTTTCATTATGTGAATAACTTGAAAATCTTAGCTCAAACAGCTTCAAAACCTGTTTGCCCAGCACGGGGATCTTGAACTGTATAAGATAACGCCTTAAATATGTGTGTATGCTTCTTCTATCAAGACTTACAGCTATTTATATGAAGTTGTATAAACGCTTTATTTCGTCGAGACATTGCGTTTCCTACGATTACATGCATTTGAATGGAGAACTCGCCCGAAACAAAGTATAGGTTTTCATTATGTGAATAACTTGAAAATCTTAGCTCAAACAGCTTCAAAACCTGTTTGCCCAGCACGGGGATCTTGAACTGTATAAGATAACGCCTTAAATATGTGTGTATGCTTCTTCTATCAAGACTTACAGCTATTTATATGAAGTTGTACAAAAACGCTTTATTTCGTCAAGACAGTGCGTTTCCTACGATTACATGCATTTGAATGGGGAACTCGCCCGAAACAAAGTATAGGTTTTCATTATGTGAATAACTTGAAAATCTTAGCTCAAACAGCTTCAAAACCTGTTTGCCCAGCACGGGGATCTTGAACTGTATAAGATAACGCCTTAAATATGTGTGTATGCTTCTTCTATCAAAACTTACAGCTATTTATATGAAGTTGTATAAACGCTTTATTTCGTCAAGACAGTGCGTTTCCTACGATTACATGCATTTGAATGGGGAACTCGTCCGAAACAAAGTATAGGTTTTCATTATGTGAATAACTTGAAAATCTTAGCTCAAACAGCTTCAAAACCTGTTTGTCCAGCACGGGGATCTTGAACTGTATAAGATAACGCCTTAAATATGTGTGTATGCTTCTTCTATCAAAACTTACAGCTATTTATATGAAGTTGTACAAAAACGCTTTATTTCGTCAAGACAGTGCGTTTCCTACGATTACATGCATTTGAATGGGGAACTCGCCCGAAACAAAGTATAGGTTTTCATTATGTGAATAATTTGAAAATCTTAGCTCAAACAGCTTCAAAACCTGTTTGCCCAGCACGGGGATCTTGAACTGTATAAGATAACGCCTTAAATATGTGTGTATGCTTCTTCTATCAAGACTTACAGCTATTTATATGAAGTTGTACAAAAACGCTTTATTTCGTCAAGACAGTGCGTTTCCTACGATTACATGCATTTCAATGGGGAACTCGTCCGAAACAAAGTATAGGTTTTCATTATGTGAATAACTTGAAAATCTTGGCTCAAACAGCTTCAAAACCTGTTTGCGCCGCACAGGGATCTTGAACTGTATAAGATAACGCCTTAAATATGTTTGTCTGAGTCGTCTATCAAAACTTACAGCTATTTATATGAAGTTGTACAAAAACGCTTTATTTCGTCAAGACAGTGCGTTTCCTACGATTACATGCATTTGAATGGGGAACTCGTCCGAAACAAAGTATAGGTTTTCATTATGTGAATAACTTGAAAATCTTAGCTCAAACAGCTTCAAAACCTGTTTGCCCAGCACGGGGATCTTGAACTGTATAAGATAACGCCTTAAATATGTGTGTATGCTTCTTCTATCAAGACTTACAGCTATTTATATGAAGTTGTATAAACGCTTTATTTCGTCGAGACATTGCGTTTCCTACGATTACATGCATTTGAATGGAGAATTCGCCCGAAACAAAGTATAGGTTTTCATTATGTGAATAACTTGAAAATCTTAGCTCAAACAGCTTCAAAACCTGTTTGCCCAGCACGGGGATCTTGAACTGTATAAGATAACGCCTTAAATATGTGTGTATGCTTCTTCTATCAAGACTTACAGCTATTTATATGAAGTTGTACAAAAACGCTTTATTTCGTCAAGACAGTGCGTTTCCTACGATTACATGCATTTGAATGGGGAACTCGCCCGAAACAAAGTATAGGTTTTCATTATGTGAATAACTTGAAAATCTTAGCTCAAACAGCTTCAAAACCTGTTTGCCCAGCACGGGGATCTTGAACTGTATAAGATAACGCCTTAAATATGTGTGTTTGAGTCGTCTATCAAAACTTACAGCTATTTATATGAAGTTGTACAAAAACGCTTTATTTTGTCAAGACAGTGCGTTTCCTACGATTACATGCATTTGAATGGGGAACTTGCCCGAAACAAAGTATAGGTTTTCATTATGTGAATAACTTGAAAATCTTAGCTCAAACAGCTTCAAAACCTGTTTGCCCAGCACGGGGATCTTGAACTGTATAAGATAACGCCTTAAATATGTGTGTATGCTTCTTCTATCAAGACTTACAGCTATTTATATGAAGTTGTACAAAAACGCTTTATTTCGTCAACACAGTGCGTTTCCTACGATTACATGCATTTGAATGGGGAACTCGCCCGAAACAAAGTATAGGTTTTCATTATGTGAATAACTTGAAAATCTTAGCTCAAACAGCTTCAAAACCTGTTTGCCCAGCACGGGGATCTTGAACTGTATAAGATAACGCCTTAAATATGTGTGTATGCTTCTTCTATCAAGACTTACAGCTATTTATATGAAGTTGTATAAACGCTTTATTTCGTCAAGACAGTGCGTTTCCTACGATTACATGCATTTGAATGGGGAACTCGTCCGAAACAAAGTATAGGTTTTCATTATGTGAATAACTTGAAAATCTTAGCTCAAACAGCTTCAAAACCTGTTTGTCCAGCACGGGGATCTTGAACTGTATAAGATAACGCCTTAAATATGTGTGTATGCTTCTTCTATCAAAACTTACAGCTATTTATATGAAGTTGTACAAAAACGCTTTATTTTGTCAAGACAGTGCGTTTCCTACGATTACATGCATTTGAATGGGGAACTCGTCCGAAACAAAGTATAGGTTTTCATTATGTGAATAACTTGAAAATCTTAGCTCAAACAGCTTCAAAACCCGTTTGCCCAGCACGGGGATCTTGAACTGTATAAGATAACGCCTTAAATATGTGTGTATGCTTCTTCTATCAAGACTTACAGCTATTTATATGAAGTTGTACAAAAACGCTTTATTTCGTCAAGACAGTGCGTTTCCTACGATTACATGCATTTGAATGGGGAACTCGCCCGAAACAAAGTATAGGTTTTCATTATGTGAATAACTTGAAAATCTTAGCTCAAACAGCTTCAAAACCTGTTTGCCCAGCACAGGGATCTTGAACTGTATAAGATAACGCCTTAAATATGTGTGTATGCTTCTTCTATCAAGACTTACAGCTATTTATATGAAGTTGTACAAAAACGCTTTATTTCGTCAAGACAGTGCGTTTCCTACGATTACATGCATTTCAATGGGGAACTCGTCCGAAACAAAGTATAGGTTTTCATTATGTGAATAACTTGAAAATCTTGGCTCAACCAGCTTCAAAACCTGTTTGCGCAGCACGGGGATCTTGAACTGTATAAGATAACGCCTTAAATATGTTTGTCTGAGTCGTCTATCAAAACTTACAGCTATTTATATGAAGTTGTACAAAAACGCTTTATTTCGTCAAGACAGTGCGTTTCCTACGATTACATGCATTTGAATGGGGAACTCGCCCGAAACAAAGTATAGGTTTTCATTATGTGAATAACTTGAAAATCTTGGCTCAAACAGCTTCAAAACCTGTTTGCGCAGCACGGGGATCTTGAACTGTATAAGATAACGCCTTAAATATGTGTGTTTGAGTCGTCTATCAAAACTTACAGCTATTTATATGAAGTTGTACAAAAACGCTTTATTTCGTCAAGAAAGTGCGTTTCCTACGATTACATGCATTTGAATGGGGAACTCGCCCGAAACAAAGTATAGGTTTTCATTATGTGAATAACTTGAAAATCTTAGCTCAAACAGCTTCAAAACCTGTTTGCCCAGCACGGGGATCTTGAACTGTATAAGATAACGCCTTAAATATGTGTGTATGCTTCTTCTATCAAGACTTACAGCTATTTATATGAAGTTGTACAAAAACGCTTTATTTCGTCAAGACAGTGCGTTTCCTACGATTACATGCATTTGAATGGGGAACTCGCCCGAAACAAAGTATAGGTTTTCATTATGTGAATAACTTGAAAATCTTGGCTCAAACAGCTTCAAAACCTGTTTGCGCAGCACGGGGATCTTGAACTGTATAAGATAACGCCTTAAATATGTGTGTCTGAGTCGTCTATCAAAACTTACAGCTATTTATATGAAGTTGTACAAAAACGCTTTATTTCGTCAAGAAAGTGCGTTTCCTACGATTACATGCATTTGAATGGGGAACTCGCCCGAAACAAAGTATAGGTTTTCATTATGTGAATAACTTGAAAATCTTAGCTCAAACAGCTTCAAAACCTGTTTGCCCAGCACGGGGATCTTGAACTGTATAAGATAACGCCTTAAATATGTGTGTATGCTTCTTCTATCAAGACTTACAGCTATTTATATGAAGTTGTACAAAAACGCTTTATTTCGTCAAGACAGTGCGTTTCCTACGATTACATGCATTTGAATGGGGAACTCGTCCGAAACAAAGTATAGGTTTTCATTATGTGAATAACTTGAAAATCTTAGCTCAAACAGCTTCAAAACCTGTTTGCCCAGCACGGGGATCTTGAACTGTATAAGATAACGCCTTAAATATGTGTGTATGCTTCTTCTATCAAGACTTACAGCTATTTATATGAAGTTGTATAAACGCTTTATTTCGTCGAGACATTGCGTTTCCTACGATTACATGCATTTGAATGGGGAACTCGTCCGAAACAAAGTATAGGTTTTCATTATGTGAATAACTTGAAAATCTTAGCTCAAACAGCTTCAAAACCTGTTTGCCCAGCACGGGGATCTTGAACTGTATAAGATAACGCCTTAAATATGTGTGTATGCTTCTTCTATCAAGACTTACAGCTATTTATATGAAGTTGTACAAAAACGCTTTATTTCGTCAAGACAGTGCGTTTCCTACGATTACATGCATTTGAATGGGGAACTCGCCCGAAACAAAGTATAGGTTTTCATTATGTGAATAACTTGAAAATCTTAGCTCAAACAGCTTCAAAACCTGTTTGGCCAGCACGGGGATCTTGAACTGTATAAGATAACGCCTTAAATATGTGTGTTTGAGTCGTCTATCAAAACTTACAGCTATTTATATGAAGTTGTACAAAAACGCTTTATTTTGTCAAGACAGTGCGTTTCCTACGATTACATGCATTTGAATGGGGAACTTGCCCGAAACAAAGTATAGGTTTTCATTATGTGAATAACTTGAAAATCTTAGCTCAAACAGCTTCAAAACCTGTTTGCCCAGCACGGGGATCTTGAACTGTATAAGATAACGCCTTAAATATGTGTGTATGCTTCTTCTATCAAGACTTACAGCTATTTATATGAAGTTGTACAAAAACGCTTTATTTCGTCAAGACAGTGCGTTTCCTACGATTACATGCATTTGAATGGGGAACTCGCCCGAAACAAAGTATAGGTTTTCATTATGTGAATAACTTGAAAATCTTAGCTCAAACAGCTTCAAAACCTGTTTGCCCAGCACGGGGATCTTGAACTGTATAAGATAACGCCTTAAATATGTGTGTATGCTTCTTCTATCAAAACTTACAGCTATTTATATGAAGTTGTATAAACGCTTTATTTCGTCAAGACAGTGCGTTTCCTACGATTACATGCATTTTAATGGGGAACTCGTCCGAAACAAAGTATAGGTTTTCATTATGTGAATAACTTGAAAATCTTAGCTCAAACAGCTTCAAAACCTGTTTGTCCAGCACGGGGATCTTGAACTGTATAAGATAACGCCTTAAATATGTGTGTATGCTTCTTCTATCAAAACCTACAGCTATTTATATGAAGTTGTACAAAAACGCTTTATTTCGTCAAGACAGTGCGTTTCCTACGATTACATGCATTTGAATGGGGAACTTGCCCGAAACAAAGTATAGGTTTTCATTATGTGAATAACTTGAAAATCTTTGCTCAAACAGCTTCAAAACCTGTTTGCCCAGCACGGGGATCTTGAACTGTATAAGATAACGCCTTAAATATGTGTGTATGCTTCTTCTATCAAGACTTACAGCTATTTATATGAAGTTGTACAAAAACGCTTTATTTCGTCAAGACAGTGCGTTTCCTACGATTACATGCATTTCAATGGGGAACTCGTCCGAAACAAAGTATAGGTTTTCATTATGTGAATAACTTGAAAATCTTAGCTCAAACAGCTTCAAAACCTGTTTGCGCCGCACAGGGATCTTGAACTGTATAAGATAACGCCTTAAATATGTTTGTCTGAGTCGTCTATCAAAACTTACAGCTATTTATATGAAGTTGTACAAAAACGCTTTATTTCGTCAAGACAGTGCGTTTCCTACGATTACATGCATTTGAATGGGGAACTCGCCCGAAACAAAGTATAGGTTTTCATTATGTGAATAACTTGAAAATCTTAGCTCAAACAGCTTCAAAACCTGTTTGCCCAGCACGGGGATCTTGAACTGTATAAGATAACGCCTTAAATATGTGTGTCTGAGTCGTCTATCAAGACTTACAGCTATTTATATGAAGTTGTACAAAAACGCTTTATTTTGTCAAGACAGTGCGTTTCCTACGATTACATGCATTTGAATGGGGAACTCATCCGAAACAAAGTATAGGTTTTCATTATGTGAATAACTTGAAAATCTTAGCTCAAACAGCTTCAAAACCTGTTTGCCCAGCACGGGGATCTTGAACTGTATAAGATAACGCCTTAAATATGTGTGTATGCTTCTTCTATCAAGACTTACAGCTATTTATATGAAGTTGTACAAAAACGCTTTATTTCGTCAAGACAGTGCGTTTCCTACGATTACATGCATTTGAATGGGGAACTCGTCCGAAACAAAGTATAGGTTTTCATTATGTGAATAACTTGAAAATCTTAGCTCAAACAGCTTCAAAACCCGTTTGCCCAGCACGGGGAACTTGAACTGTATAAGATAACGCCTTAAATATGTGTGTCTGAGTCGTCTATCAAGACTTACAGCTATTTATATGAAGTTGTATAAACGCTTTATTTCGTCAAGACAGTGCGTTTCCTACGATTACATGCATTTGAATGGGGAACTCGTCCGAAACAAAGTATAGGTTTTCATTATGTGAATAACTTGAAAATCTTAGCTCAAACAGCTTCAAAACCTGTTTGCCCAGCACGGGGATCTTGAACTGTATAAGATAACGCCTTAAATATGTGTGTATGCTTCTTCTATCAAAACTTACAGCTATTTATATGAAGTTGTATAAACGCTTTATTTCGTCAAGACAGTGCGTTTCCTACGATTACATGCATTTGAATGGGGAACTCGCCCGAAACAAAGTATAGGTTTTCATTATGTGAATAACTTGAAAATCTTAGCTCAAACAGCTTCAAAACCTGTTTGCCCAGCACGGGGATCTTGAACTGTATAAGATAACGCCTTAAATATGTGTGTATGCTTCTTCTATCAAGACTTACAGCTATTTATATGAAGTTGTACAAAAACGCTTTATTTCGTCAAGACAGTGCGTTTCCTACGATTACATGCATTTGAATGGGGAACTCGTCCGAAACAAAGTATAGGTTTTCATTATGTGAATAACTTGAAAATCTTAGCTCAAACAGCTTCAAAACCTGTTTGCCCAGCACGGGGATCTTGAACTGTATAAGATAACGCCTTAAATATGTGTGTCTGAGTCGTCTATCAAAACTTACAGCTATTTATATGAAGTTGTACAAAAACGCTTTATTTCGTCAAGACAGTGCGTTTCCTACGATTACATGCATTTGAATGGGGAACTCGCCCGAAACAAAGTATAGGTTTTCATTATGTGAATAACTTGAAAATCTTAGCTCAAACAGCTTCAAAACCTGTTTGCCCAGCACGGGGATCTTGAACTGTATAAGATAACGCCTTAAATATGTGTGTATGCTTCTTCTATCAAGACTTACAGCTATTTATATGAAGTTGTACAAAAACGCTTTATTTCGTCAAGACAGTGCGTTTCCTACGATTACATGCATTTGAATGGGGAACTCGTCCGAAACAAAGTATAGGTTTTCATTATGTGAATAACTTGAAAATCTTAGCTCAAACAGCTTCAAAACCTGTTTGCCCAGCACGGGGATCTTGAACTGTATAAGATAACGCCTTAAATATGTGTGTATGCTTCTTCTATCAAGACTTACAGCTATTTATATGAAGTTGTATAAACGCTTTATTTCGTCAAGACAGTGCGTTTCCTACGATTACATGCATTTGAATGGGGAACTCGTCCGAAAAAAAGTATAGGTTTTCATTATGTGAATAACTTGAAAATCTTGGCTCAAACAGCTTCAAAACCTGTTTGCGCAGCACCGGGATCTTGAACTGTATAAGATAACGCCTTAAATATGTGTGTCTGAGTCGTCTATCAAAACTTACAGCTATTTATATGAAGTTGTACAAAAACGCTTTATTTCGTCAAGACAGTGCGTTTCCTACGATTACATGCATTTGAATGGGGAACTCGCCCGAAACAAAGTATAGGTTTTCATTATGTGAATAACTTGAAAATCTTAGCTCAAACAGCTTCAAAACCTGTTTGCCCAGCACGGGGATCTTGAACTGTATAAGATAACGCCTTAAATATGTGTGTATGCTTCTTCTATCAAGACTTACAGCTATTTATATGAAGTTGTACAAAAACGCTTTATTTCGTCAAGACAGTGCGTTTCCTACGATTACATGCATTTGAATGGGGAACTCGTCCGAAACAAAGTATAGGTTTTCATTATGTGAATAACTTGAAAATCTTAGCTCAAACAGCTTCAAAACCTGTTTGCCCAGAACGGGGATCTTGAACTGTATAAGATAACGCCTTAAATATGTGTGTATGCTTCTTCTATCAAGACTTACAGCTATTTATATGAAGTTGTACAAAAACGCTTTATTTCGTCAAGACAGTGCGTTTCCTACGATTACATGCATTTGAATGGGGAACTCGTCCGAAACAAAGTATAGGTTTTCATTATGTGAATAACTTGAAAATCTTAGCTCAAACAGCTTCAAAACCTGTTTGCCCAGCACGGGGATCTTGAACTGTATAAGATAACGCCTTAAATATGTGTGTCTGAGTCGTCTATCAAAACTTACAGCTATTTATATGAAGTTGTACAAAAACGCTTTATTTCGTCAAGACAGTGCGTTTCCTACGATTACATGCATTTGAATGGGGAACTCGCCCGAAACAAAGTATAGGTTTTCATTATGTGAATAACTTGAAAATCTTAGCTCAAACAGCTTCAAAACCTGTTTGCCCAGCACGGGGATCTTGAACTGTATAAGATAACGCCTTAAATATGTGTGTATGCTTCTTCTATCAAAACTTACAGCTATTTATATGAAGTTGTACAAAAACGCTTTATTTCGTCAAGACAGTGCGTTTCCTACGATTACATGCATTTGAATGGGGAACTCGTCCGAAACAAAGTATAGGTTTTCATTATGTGAATAACTTGAAAATCTTAGCTCAAACAGCTTCAAAACCTGTTTGCCCAGCACGGGGATCTTGAACTGTATAAGATAACGCCTTAAATATGTGTGTATGCTTCTTCTATCAAGACTTACAGCTATTTATATGAAGTTGTATAAACGCTTTATTTCGTCAAGACAGTGCGTTTCCTACGATTACATGCATTTGAATGGGGAACTCGTCCGAAACAAAGTATAGGTTTTCATTATGTGAATAACTTGAAAATCTTAGCTCAAACAGCTTCAAAACCTGTTTGTCCAGCACGGGGATCTTGAACTGTATAAGATAACGCCTTAAATATGTGTGTCTGAGTCGTCTATCAAAACTTACAGCTATTTATATGAAGTTGTACAAAAACGCTTTATTTCGTCAAGACAGTGCGTTTCCTACGATTACATGCATTTGAATGGTGAACTCGCCCGAAACAAAGTATAGGTTTTCATTATGTGAATAACTTGAAAATCTTAGCTCAAACAGCTTCAAAACCTGTTTGCCCAGCACGGGGATCTTGAACTGTATAAGATAACGCCTTAAATATGTGTGTATGCTTCTTCTATCAAAACTTACAGCTATTTATATGAAGTTGTATAAACGCTTTATTTCGTCAAGACAGTGCGTTTCCTACGATTACATGCATTTGAATGGGGAACTCGTCCGAAACAAAGTATAGGTTTTCATTATGTGAATAACTTGAAAATCTTAGCTCAAACAGCTTCAAAACCTGTTTGTCCAGCACGGGGATCTTGAACTGTATAAGATAACGCCTTAAATATGTGTGTATGCTTCTTCTATCAAAACTTACAGCTATTTATATGAAGTTGTACAAAAACGCTTTATTTTGTCAAGACAGTGCGTTTCCTACGATTACATGCATTTGAATGGGGAACTCGTCCGAAACAAAGTATAGGTTTTCATTATGTGAATAACTTGAAAATCTTAGCTCAAACAGCTTCAAAACCTGTGTGCCCAGCACGGGGATCTTGAACTGTATAAGATAACGCCTTAAATATGTGTGTATGCTTCTTCTATCAAGACTTACAGCTATTTATATGAAGTTGTACAAAAACGCTTTATTTCGTCAAGACAGTGCGTTTCCTACGATTACATGCATTTGAATGGGGAACTCGTCCGAAACAAGGTATAGGTTTTCATTATGTGAATAACTTGAAAATCCTAGCTCAAACAGCTTCAAAACCTGTTTGCCCAGCACGGGGATCTTGAACTGTATAAGATAACGCCTTAAATATGTGTGTATGCTTCTTCTATCAAAACTTACAGCTATTTATATGAAGTTGTATAAACGCTTTATTTCGTCAAGACAGTGCGTTTCCTACGATTACATGCATTTGAATGGGGAACTCGTCCGAAACAAAGTATAGGTTTTCATTATGTGAATAACTTGAAAATCTTAGCTCAAACAGCTTCAAAACCTGTTTGTCCAGCACGGGGATCTTGAACTGTATAAGATAACGCCTTAAATATGTGTGTATGCTTCTTCTATCAAAACTTACAGCTATTTATATGAAGTTGTACAAAAACGCTTTATTTTGTCAAGACAGTGCGTTTCCTACGATTACATGCATTTGAATGGGGAACTCGTCCGAAACAAAGTATAGGTTTTCATTATGTGAATAACTTGAAAATCTTAGCTCAAACAGCTTCAAAACCTGTTTGCCCAGCACGGGGATCTTGAACTGTATAAGATAACGCCTTAAATATGTGTGTCTGAGTCGTCTATCAAGACTTACAGCTATTTATATGAAGTTGTATAAACGCTTTATTTCGTCAAGACAGTGCGTTTCCTACGATTACATGCATTTGAATGGGGAACTCGTCCGAAACAAGGTATAGGTTTTCATTATGTGAATAACTTGAAAATCTTAGCTCAAACAGCTTCAAAACCTGTTTGCCCAGCACGGGGAACTTGAACTGTATAAGATAACGCCTTGAATATGTGTGTCTGAGTCGTCTATCAAGACTTACAGCTATTTATATGAAGTTGTATAACCGCTTTATTTCGTCAAGACAGTGCGTTTCCTACGATTACATGCATTTGAATGGGGAACTCGTCCGAAACAAAGTATAGGTTTTCATTATGTGAATAACTTGAAAATCTTAGCTCAAACAGCTTCAAAACCTGTTTGCCCAGCACGGGGATCTTGAACTGTATAAGATAACGCCTTAAATATGTGTGTATGCTTCTTCTATCAAGACTTACAGCTATTTATATGAAGTTGTATAAACGCTTTATTTCGTCAAGACAGTGCGTTTCCTACGATTACATGCATTTGAATGGGGAACTCATCCGAAACAAAGTATAGGTTTTCATTATGTGAATAACTTGAAAATCTTAGCTCAAACAGCTTCAAAACCTGTTTGCCCAGCACGGGGATCTTGAACTGTATAAGATAACGCCTTAAATATGTGTGTATGCTTCTTCTATCAAAACTTACAGCTATTTATATGAAGTTGTATAAACGCTTTATTTCGTCAAGACAGTGCGTTTCCTACGATTACATGCATTTGAATGGGGAACTCGTCCGAAACAAAGTATAGGTTTTCATTATGTGAATAACTTGAAAATCTTAGCTCAAACAGCTTCAAAACCTGTTTGTCCAGCACGGGGATCTTGAACTGTATAAGATAACGCCTTAAATATGTGTGTATGCTTCTTCTATCAAAACTTACAGCTATTTATATGAAGTTGTACAAAAACGCTTTATTTTGTCAAGACAGTGCGTTTCCTACGATTACATGCATTTGAATGGGGAACTCGTCCGAAACAAAGTATAGGTTTTCATTATGTGAATAACTTGAAAATCTTAGCTCAAACAGCTTCAAAACCTGTTTGCCCAGCACGGGGATCTTGAACTGTATAAGATAACGCCTTAAATATGTGTGTATGCTTCTTCTATCAAGACTTACAGCTATTTATATGAAGTTGTACAAAAACGCTTTATTTCGTCAAGACAGTGCGTTTCCTACGATTACATGCATTTGAATGGGGAACTCGTCCGAAACAAGGTATAGGTTTTCATTATGTGAATAACTTGAAAATCTTAGCTCAAACAGCTTCAAAACCTGTTTGCCCAGCACGGGGATCTTGAACTGTATAAGATAACGCCTTAAATATGTGTGTATGCTTCTTCTATCAAAACTTACAGCTATTTATATGAAGTTGTATAAACGCTTTATTTCGTCAAGACAGTGCGTTTCCTACGATTACATGCATTTGAATGGGGAACTCGTCCGAAACAAAGTATAGGTTTTCATTATGTGAATAACTTGAAAATCTTAGCTCAAACAGCTTCAAAACCTGTTTGTCCAGCACGGGGATCTTGAACTGTATAAGATAACGCCTTAAATATGTGTGTATGCTTCTTCTATCAAAACTTACAGCTATTTATATGAAGTTGTACAAAAACGCTTTATTTTGTCAAGACAGTGCGTTTCCTACGATTACATGCATTTGAATGGGGAACTCGTCCGAAACAAAGTATAGGTTTTCATTATGTGAATAACTTGAAAATCTTAGCTCAAACAGCTTCAAAACCTGTTTGCCCAGCACGGGGAACTTGAACTGTATAAGATAACGCCTTGAATATGTGTGTCTGAGTCGTCTATCAAGACTTACAGCTATTTATATGAAGTTGTATAACCGCTTTATTTCGTCAAGACAGTGCGTTTCCTACGATTACATGCATTTGAATGGGGAACTCGTCCGAAACAAAGTATAGGTTTTCATTATGTGAATAACTTGAAAATCTTAGCTCAAACAGCTTCAAAACCTGTTTGCCCAGCACGGGGATCTTGAACTGTATAAGATAACGCCTTAAATATGTGTGTATGCTTCTTCTATCAAGACTTACAGCTATTTATATGAAGTTGTATAAACGCTTTATTTCGTCAAGACAGTGCGTTTCCTACGATTACATGCATTTGAATGGGGAACTCATCCGAAACAAAGTATAGGTTTTCATTATGTGAATAACTTGAAAATCTTAGCTCAAACAGCTTCAAAACCTGTTTGCCCAGCACGGGGATCTTGAACTGTATAAGATAACGCCTTAAATATGTGTGTATGCTTCTTCTATCAAAACTTACAGCTATTTATATGAAGTTGTATAAACGCTTTATTTCGTCAAGACAGTGCGTTTCCTACGATTACATGCATTTGAATGGGGAACTCGTCCGAAACAAAGTATAGGTTTTCATTATGTGAATAACTTGAAAATCTTAGCTCAAACAGCTTCAAAACCTGTTTGTCCAGCACGGGGATCTTGAACTGTATAAGATAACGCCTTAAATATGTGTGTATGCTTCTTCTATCAAAACTTACAGCTATTTATATGAAGTTGTACAAAAACGCTTTATTTTGTCAAGACAGTGCGTTTCCTACGATTACATGCATTTGAATGGGGAACTCGTCCGAAACAAAGTATAGGTTTTCATTATGTGAATAACTTGAAAATCTTAGCTCAAACAGCTTCAAAACCTGTTTGCCCAGCACGGGGATCTTGAACTGTATAAGATAACGCCTTAAATATGTGTGTATGCTTCTTCTATCAAGACTTACAGCTATTTATATGAAGTTGTACAAAAACGCTTTATTTCGTCAAGACAGTGCGTTTCCTACGATTACATGCATTTGAATGGGGAACTCGTCCGAAACAAGGTATAGGTTTTCATTATGTGAATAACTTGAAAATCTTAGCTCAAACAGCTTCAAAACCTGTTTGCCCAGCACGGGGATCTTGAACTGTATAAGATAACGCCTTAAATATGTGTGTATGCTTCTTCTATCAAAACTTACAGCTATTTATATGAAGTTGTATAAACGCTTTATTTCGTCAAGACAGTGCGTTTCCTACGATTACATGCATTTGAATGGGGAACTCGTCCGAAACAAAGTATAGGTTTTCATTATGTGAATAACTTGAAAATCTTAGCTCAAACAGCTTCAAAACCTGTTTGTCCAGCACGGGGATCTTGAACTGTATAAGATAACGCCTTAAATATGTGTGTATGCTTCTTCTATCAAAACTTACAGCTATTTATATGAAGTTGTACAAAAACGCTTTATTTTGTCAAGACAGTGCGTTTCCTACGATTACATGCATTTGAATGGGGAACTCGTCCGAAACAAAGTATAGGTTTTCATTATGTGAATAACTTGAAAATCTTAGCTCAAACAGCTTCAAAACCTGTTTGCCCAGCACGGGGATCTTGAACTGTATAAGATAACGCCTTAAATATGTGTGTCTGAGTCGTCTATCAAGACTTACAGCTATTTATATGAAGTTGTATAAACGCTTTATTTCGTCAAGACAGTGCGTTTCCTACGATTACATGCATTTGAATGGGGAACTCGTCTGAAACAAGGTATAGGTTTTCATTATGTGAATAACTTGAAAATCTTAGCTCAAACAGCTTCAAAACCTGTTTGCCCAGCACGGGGAACTTGAACTGTATAAGATAACGCCTTGAATATGTGTGTCTGAGTCGTCTATCAAGACTTACAGCTATTTATATGAAGTTGTATAACCGCTTTATTTCGTCAAGACAGTGCGTTTCCTACGATTACATGCATTTGAATGGGGAACTCGTCCGAAACAAAGTATAGGTTTTCATTATGTGAATAACTTGAAAATCTTAGCTCAAACAGCTTCAAAACCTGTTTGCCCAGCACGGGGATCTTGAACTGTATAAGATAACGCCTTAAATATGTGTGTATGCTTCTTCTATCAAGACTTACAGCTATTTATATGAAGTTGTATAAACGCTTTATTTCGTCAAGACAGTGCGTTTCCTACGATTACATGCATTTGAATGGGGAACTCGTCCGAAACAAAGTATAGGTTTTCATTATGTGAATAACTTGAAAATCTTAGCTCAAACAGCTTCAAAACCTGTTTGCCCAGCACGGGGATCTTGAACTGTATAAGATAACGCCTTAAATATGTGTGTATGCTTCTTCTATCAAGACTTACAGCTATTTATATGAAGTTGTACAAAAACGCTTTATTTTGTCAAGACAGTGCGTTTCCTACGATTACATGCATTTGAATGGGGAACTCGTCCGAAACAAAGTATAGGTTTTCATTATGTGAATAACTTGAAAATCTTAGCTCAAACAGCTTCAAAACCTGTTTGTCCAGCACGGGGATCTTGAACTGTATAAGATAACGCCTTAAATATGTGTGTCTGAGTCGTCTATCAAAACTTACAGCTATTTATATGAAGTTGTACAAAAACGCTTTATTTCGTCAAGACAGTGCGTTTCCTACGATTACATGCATTTGAATGGGGAACTCGCCCGAAACAAAGTATAGGTTTTCATTATGTGAATAACTTGAAAATCTTAGCTCAAACAGCTTCAAAACCTGTTTGTCCAGCACGGGGATCTTGAACTGTATAAGATAACGCCTTAAATATGTGTGTATGCTTCTTCTATCAAGACTTACAGCTATTTATATGAAGTTGTATAAACGCTTTATTTCGTCAAGACAGTGCGTTTCCTACGATTACATGCATTTGAATGGGGAACTCGTCCGAAACAAAGTATAGGTTTTCATTATGTGAATAACTTGAAAATCTTAGCTGAAACAGCTTCAAAACCTGTGTGCCCAGCACGGGGATCTTGAACTGTATAAGATAACGCCTTAAATATGTGTGTATGCTTCTTCTATCAAGACTTACAGCTATTTATATGAAGTTGTACAAAAACGCTTTATTTCGTCAAGACAGTGCGTTTCCTACGATTACATGCATTTGAATGGTGAACTCGCCCGAAACAAAGTATAGGTTTTCATTATGTGAATAACTTGAAAATCTTAGCTCAAACAGCTTCAAAACCTGTTTGCCCAGCACGGGGATCTTGAACTGTATAAGATAACGCCTTAAATATGTGTGTATGCTTCTTCTATCAAAACTTACAGCTATTTATATGAAGTTGTATAAACGCTTTATTTCGTCAAGACAGTGCGTTTCCTACGATTACATGCATTTGAATGGGGAACTCGTCCGAAACAAAGTATAGGTTTTCATTATGTGAATAACTTGAAAATCTTAGCTCAAACAGCTTCAAAACCTGTTTGCCCAGCACGGGGATCTTGAACTGTATAAGATAACGCCTTAAATATGTGTGTATGCTTCTTCTATCAAGACTTACAGCTATTTATATGAAGTTGTACAAAAACGCTTTATTTCGTCAAGACAGTGCGTTTCCTACGATTACATGCATTTGAATGGGGAACTCGTCCGAAACAAAGTATAGGTTTTCATTATGTGAATAACTTGAAAATCTTAGCTCAAACAGCTTCAAAACCTGTTTGCCCAGCACGGGGATCTTGAACTGTATAAGATAACGCCTTAAATATGTGTGTATGCTTCTTCTATCAAGACTTACAGCTATTTATATGAAGTTGTACAAAAACGCTTTATTTCGTCAAGACAGTGCGTTTCCTACGATTACATGCATTTCAATGGGGAACTCGTCCGAAACAAAGTATAGGTTTTCATTATGTGAATAACTTGAAAATCTTGGCTCAAACAGCTTCAAAACCTGTTTGCGCAGCACGGGGATCTTGAACTGTATAAGATAACGCCTTAAATATGTGTGTCTGAGTCGTCTATCAAAACTTACAGCTATTTATATGAAGTTGTACAAAAACGCTTTATTTCGTCAAGACAGTGCGTTTCCTACGATTACATGCTTTTGAATGGGGAACTCGCCCGAAACAAAGTATAGGTTTTCATTATGTGAATAACTTGAAAATCTTAGCTCAAACAGCTTCAAAACCTGTTTGCCCAGCACGGGGATCTTGAACTGTATAAGATAACGCCTTAAATATGTGTGTATTCTTCTTCTATCAAGACTTACAGCTATTTATATGAAGTTGTACAAAAACGCTTTATTTCGTCGAGACATTGCGTTTCCTACGATTACATGCATTTGAATGGAGAATTCGCCCGAAACAAAGTATAGGTTTTCATTATGTGAATAACTTGAAAATCTTAGCTCAAACAGCTTCAAAACCTGTTTGCCCAGCACGGGGATCTTGAACTGTATAAGATAACGCCTTAAATATGTGTGTATGCTTCTTCTATCAAGACTTACAGCTATTTATATGAAGTTGTACAAAAACGCTTTATTTTGTCAAGACAGTGCGTTTCCTACGATTACATGCATTTGAATGGGGAACTCGCCCGAAACAAAGTATAGGTTTTCATTATGTGAATAACTTGAAAATCTTAGCTCAAACAGCTTCAAAACCTGTTTGTCCAGCACGGGGATCTTGAACTGTATAAGATAACGCCTTAAATATGTGTGTCTGAGTCGTCTATCAAAACTTACAGCTATTTATATGAAGTTGTACAAAAACGCTTTATTTCGTCAAGACAGTGCGTTTCCTACGATTACATGCATTTGAATGGGGAACTCGCCCAAAACAAAGTATAGGTTTTCATTATGTGAATAACTTGAAAATCTTAGCTCAAACAGCTTCAAAACCTGTTTGTCCAGCACGGGGATCTTGAACTGTATAAGATAACGCCTTAAATATGTGTGTATGCTTCTTCTATCAAGACTTACAGCTATTTATATGAAGTTGTATAAACGCTTTATTTCGTCAAGACAGTGCGTTTCCTACGATTACATGCATTTGAATGGGGAACTCGTCCGAAACAAAGTATAGGTTTTCATTATGTGAATAACTTGAAAATCTTAGCTCAAACAGCTTCAAAACCTGTGTGCCCAGCACGGGGATCTTGAACTGTATAAGATAACGCCTTAAATATGTGTGTATGCTTCTTCTATCAAGACTTACAGCTATTTATATGAAGTTGTACAAAAACGCTTTATTTCGTCAAGACAGTGCGTTTCCTACGATTACATGCATTTGAATGGTGAACTCGCCCGAAACAAAGTATAGGTTTTCATTATGTGAATAACTTGAAAATCTTAGCTCAAACAGCTTCAAAACCTGTTTGCCCAGCACGGGGATCTTGAACTGTATAAGATAACGCCTTAAATATGTGTGTATGCTTCTTCTATCAAAACTTACAGCTATTTATATGAAGTTGTATAAACGCTTTATTTCGTCAAGACAGTGCGTTTCCTACGATTACATGCATTTGAATGGGGAACTCGTCCGAAACAAAGTATAGGTTTTCATTATGTGAATAACTTGAAAATCTTAGCTCAAACAGCTTCAAAACCTGTTTGTCCAGCACGGGGATCTTGAACTGTATAAGATAACGCCTTAAATATGTGTGTATGCTTCTTCTATCAAGACTTACAGCTATTTATATGAAGTTGTACAAAAACGCTTTATTTTGTCAAGACAGTGCGTTTCCTACGATTACATGCATTTGAATGGGGAACTCGTCCGAAACAAAGTATAGGTTTTCATTATGTGAATAACTTGAAAATCTTAGCTCAAACAGCTTCAAAACCTGTTTGCCCAGCACGGGGATCTTGAACTGTATAAGATAACGCCTTAAATATGTGTGTATGCTTCTTCTATCAAGACTTACAGCTATTTATATGAAGTTGTACAAAAACGCTTTATTTCGTCAAGACAGTGCGTTTCCTACGATTACATGCATTTGAATGGGGAACTCGTCCGAAACAAAGTATAGGTTTTCATTATGTGAATAACTTGAAAATCTTAGCTCAAACAGCTTCAAAACCTGTTTGCCCAGCACGGGGATCTTGAACTGTATAAGATAACGCCTTAAATATGTGTGTCTGAGTCGTCTATCAAGACTTACAGCTATTTATATGAAGTTGTATAAACGCTTTATTTCGTCAAGACAGTGCGTTTCCTACGATTACATGCATTTGAATGGGGAACTCGTCCGAAACAAAGTATAGGTTTTCATTATGTGAATAACTTGAAAATCTTAGCTCAAACAGCTTCAAAACCTGTTTGCCCAGCACGGGGAACTTGAACTGTATAAGATAACGCCTTAAATATGTGTGTCTGAGTCGTCTATCAAGACTTACAGCTATTTATATGAAGTTGTATAAACGCTTTATTTCGTCAAGACAGTGCGTTTCCTACGATTACATGCATTTGAATGGGGAACTCGTCCGAAACAAAGTATAGGTTTTCATTATGTGAATAACTTGAAAATCTTAGCTCAAACAGCTTCAAAACCTGTTTGCCCAGCACGGGGATCTTGAACTGTATAAGATAACGCCTTAAATATGTGTGTATGCTTCTTCTATCAAGACTTACAGCTATTTATATGAAGTTGTATAAACGCTTTATTTCGTCAAGACAGTGCGTTTCCTACGATTACATGCATTTGAATGGGGAACTCGCCCGAAACAAAGTATAGGTTTTCATTATGTGAATAACTTGAAAATCTTAGCTCAAACAGCTTCAAAACCTGTTTGCCCAGCACGGGGATCTTGAACTGTATAAGATAACGCCTTAAATATGTGTGTATGCTTCTTCTATCAAGACTTACAGCTATTTATATGAAGTTGTATAAACGCTTTATTTCGTCAAGACAGTGCGTTTCCTACGATTACATGCATTTTAATGGGGAACTCGTCCGAAATAAAGTATAGGTTTTCATTATGTGAATAACTTGAAAATCTTAGCTCAAACAGCTTCAAAACCTGTTTGTCCAGCACGGGGATCTTGAACTGTATAAGATAACGCCTTAAATATGTGTGTATGCTTCTTCTATCAAGACTTACAGCTATTTATATGAAGTTGTACAAAAACGCTTTATTTCGTCAAGACAGTGCGTTTCCTACGATTACATGCATTTGAATGGGGAACTCGTCCGAAACAAAGTATAGGTTTTCATTATGTGAATAACTTGAAAATCTTAGCTCAAACAGCTTCAAAACCTGTTTGCCCAGCACGGGGATCTTGAACTGTATAAGATAACGCCTTAAATATGTGTGTATGCTTCTTCTATCAAGACTTACAGCTATTTATATGAAGTTGTACAAAAACGCTTTATTTCGTCAAGACAGTGCGTTTCCTACGATTACATGCATTTGAATGGGGAACTCGCCCGAAACAAAGTATAGGTTTTCATTATGTGAATAACTTGAAAATCTTAGCTCAAACAGCTTCAAAACCTGTTTGCACAGCACGGGGATCTTGAACTGTATAAGATAACGCCTTAAATATGTGTGTATGCTTCTTCTATCAAGACTTACAGCTATTTATATGAAGTTGTACAAAAACGCTTTATTTCGTCAAGACAGTGCGTTTCCTACGATTACATGCATTTGAATGGGGAACTCGCCCGAAACAAAGTATAGGTTTTCATTATGTGAATAACTTGAAAATCTTAGCTCAAACAGCTTCAAAACCTGTTTGCCCAGCACGGGGATCTTGAACTGTATAAGATAACGCCTTAAATATGTGTGTCTGAGTCGTCTATCAAAACTTACAGCTATTTATATGAAGTTGTACAAAAACGCTTTATTTCGTCAAGACAGTGCGTTTCCTACGATTACATGCATTTGAATGGGGAACTCGCCCGAAACAAAGTATAGGTTTTCATTATGTGAATAACTTGAAAATCTTAGCTCAAACAGCTTCAAAACCTGTTTGCCCAGCACGGGGATCTTGAACTGTATAAGATAACGCCTTAAATATGTGTGTATGCTTCTTCTATCAAGACTTACAGCTATTTATATGAAGTTGTACAAAAACGCTTTATTTCGTCAAGACAGTGCGTTTCCTACGATTACATGCATTTGAATGGGGAACTCGCCCGAAACAAAGTATAGGTTTTCATTATGTGAATAACTTGAAAATCTTAGCTCAAACAGCTTCAAAACCTGTTTGCCCAGCACGGGGATCTTGAACTGTATAAGAATACGCCTTAAATTTTTGTGTATGCTTCTTCTATCAAGACTTACAGCTATTTATATGAAGTTGGACAAAAACGCTTTATTTCGTCAAGACAGTGCGTTTCCTACGATTACATGCATTTGAATGGGGAACTCGCCCGAAACAAAGTATAGGTTTTCATTATGTGAATAACTTGAAAATCTTAGCTCAAACAGCTTCAAAACCTGTTTGTCCAGCACGGGGATCTTGAACTGTATAAGATAACGCCTTAAATATGTGTGTCTGAGTCGTCTATCAAAACTTACAGCTATTTATATGAAGTTGTACAAAAACGCTTTATTTCGTCAAGACAGTGCGTTTCCTACGATTACATGCATTTGAATGGGGAACTCGCCCGAAACAAAGTATAGGTTTTCATTATGTGAATAACTTGAAAATCTTAGCTCAAACAGCTTCAAAACCTGTTTGCACAGCACGGGGATCTTGAACTGTATGAGATAACGCCTTAAATATGTGTGTATGCTTCTTCTATCAAGACTTACAGCTATTTATATGAAGTTGTACAAAAACGCTTTATTTCGTCAAGACAGTGCGTTTCCTACGATTACATGCATTTGAATGGGGAACTCGCCCGAAACAAAGTATAGGTTTTCATTATGTGAATAACTTGAAAATCTTAGCTCAAACAGCTTCAAAACCTGTTTGCCCAGCACGGGGATCTTGAACTGTATAAGATAACGCCTTAAATATGTGTGTATGCTTCTTCTATCAAGACTTACAGCTATTTATATGAAGTTGTACAAAAACGCTTTATTTCGTCAAGACAGTGCGTTTCCTACGATTACATGCATTTGAATGGGGAACTCGTCCGAAACAAAGTATAGGTTTTCATTATGTGAATAACTTGAAAATCTTAGCTCAAACAGCTTCAAAACCTGTTTGCCCAGCACGGGGATCTTGAACTGTATAAGAATACGCCTTAAATATGTGTGTATGCTTCTTCTATCAAGACTTACAGCTATTTATATGAAGTTGTACAAAAACGCTTTATTTCGTCAAGACAGTGCGTTTCCTACGATTACATGCATTTGAATGGGGAACTCGCCCGAAACAAAGTATAGGTTTTCATTATGTGAATAACTTGAAAATCTTAGCTCAAACAGCTTCAAAACCTGTTTGCCCAGCACGGGGATCTTGAACTGTATAAGATAACGCCTTAAATATGTGTGTATGCTTCTTCTATCAAGACTTACAGCTATTTATATGAAGTTGGACAAAAACGCTTTATTTCGTCAAGACAGTGCGTTTCCTACGATTACATGCATTTGAATGGGGAACTCGCCCGAAACAAAGTATAGGTTTTCATTATGTGAATAACTTGAAAATCTTAGCTCAAACAGCTTCAAAACCTGTTTGTCCAGCACGGGGATCTTGAACTGTATAAGATAACGCCTTAAATATGTGTGTCTGAGTCGTCTATCAAAACTTACAGCTATTTATATGAAGTTGTACAAAAACGCTTTATTTCGTCAAGACAGTGCGTTTCCTACGATTACATGCATTTGAATGGGGAACTCGCCCGAAACAAAGTATAGGTTTTCATTATGTGAATAACTTGAAAATCTTAGCTCAAACAGCTTCAAAACCTGTTTGCCCAGCACGGGGATCTTGAACTGTATAAGATAACGCCTTAAATATGTGTGTATGCTTCTTCTATCAAGACTTACAGCTATTTATATGAAGTTGTACAAAAACGCTTTATTTCGTCAAGACAGTGCGTTTCCTACGATTACATGCATTTGAATGGGGAACTCGCCCGAAACAAAGTATAGGTTTTCATTATGTGAATAACTTGAAAATCTTAGCTCAAACAGCTTCAAAACCTGTTTGCCCAGCACGGGGATCTTGAACTGTATAAGAATACGCCTTAAATTTTTGTGTATGCTTCTTCTATCAAGACTTACAGCTATTTATATGAAGTTGGACAAAAACGCTTTATTTCGTCAAGACAGTGCGTTTCCTACGATTACATGCATTTGAATGGGGAACTCGCCCGAAACAAAGTATAGGTTTTCATTATGTGAATAACTTGAAAATCTTAGCTCAAACAGCTTCAAAACCTGTTTGTCCAGCACGGGGATCTTGAACTGTATAAGATAACGCCTTAAATATGTGTGTCTGAGTCGTCTATCAAAACTTACAGCTATTTATATGAAGTTGTACAAAAACGCTTTATTTCGTCAAGACAGTGCGTTTCCTACGATTACATGCATTTGAATGGGGAACTCGCCCGAAACAAAGTATAGGTTTTCATTATGTGAATAACTTGAAAATCTTAGCTCAAACAGCTTCAAAACCTGTTTGCACAGCACGGGGATCTTGAACTGTATGAGATAACGCCTTAAATATGTGTGTATGCTTCTTCTATCAAGACTTACAGCTATTTATATGAAGTTGTACAAAAACGCTTTATTTCGTCAAGACAGTGCGTTTCCTACGATTACATGCATTTGAATGGGGAACTCGCCCGAAACAAAGTATAGGTTTTCATTATGTGAATAACTTGAAAATCTTAGCTCAAACAGCTTCAAAACCTGTTTGCCCAGCACGGGGATCTTGAACTGTATAAGATAACGCCTTAAATATGTGTGTATGCTTCTTCTATCAAGACTTACAGCTATTTATATGAAGTTGTACAAAAACGCTTTATTTCGTCAAGACAGTGCGTTTCCTACGATTACATGCATTTGAATGGGGAACTCGTCCGAAACAAAGTATAGGTTTTCATTATGTGAATAACTTGAAAATCTTAGCTCAAACAGCTTCAAAACCTGTTTGCCCAGCACGGGGATCTTGAACTGTATAAGAATACGCCTTAAATATGTGTGTATGCTTCTTCTATCAAGACTTACAGCTATTTATATGAAGTTGTACAAAAACGCTTTATTTCGTCAAGACAGTGCGTTTCCTACGATTACATGCATTTGAATGGGGAACTCGCCCGAAACAAAGTATAGGTTTTCATTATGTGAATAACTTGAAAATCTTAGCTCAAACAGCTTCAAAACCTGTTTGCCCAGCACGGGGATCTTGAACTGTATAAGATAACGCCTTAAATATGTGTGTATGCTTCTTCTATCAAGACTTACAGCTATTTATATGAAGTTGGACAAAAACGCTTTATTTCGTCAAGACAGTGCGTTTCCTACGATTACATGCATTTGAATGGGGAACTCGCCCGAAACAAAGTATAGGTTTTCATTATGTGAATAACTTGAAAATCTTAGCTCAAACAGCTTCAAAACCTGTTTGTCCAGCACGGGGATCTTGAACTGTATAAGATAACGCCTTAAATATGTGTGTCTGAGTCGTCTATCAAAACTTACAGCTATTTATATGAAGTTGTACAAAAACGCTTTATTTCGTCAAGACAGTGCGTTTCCTACGATTACATGCATTTGAATGGGGAACTCGCCCGAAACAAAGTATAGGTTTTCATTATGTGAATAACTTGAAAATCTTAGCTCAAACAGCTTCAAAACCTGTTTGCCCAGCACGGGAATCTTGAACTGTATAAGATAACGCCTTAAATATGTGTGTATGAGTCGTCTATCAAAACTTACAGCTATTTATATGAAGTTGTACAAAAACGCTTTATTTCGTCAAGACAGTGCGTTTCCTACGATTACATGCATTTGAATGGGGAACTCGCCCGAAACAAAGTATAGGTTTTCATTATGTGAATAACTTGAAAATCTTAGCTCAAACAGCTTCAAAACCTGTTTGCCCAGCACGGGGATCTTGAACTGTATAAGATAACGCCTTAAATATGTGTGTATGCTTCTTCTATCAAGACTTACAGCTATTTATATGAAGTTGTACAAAAACGCTTTATTTCGTCAAGACAGTGCGTTTCCTACGATTACATGCATTTGAATGGGGAACTCGTCCGAAACAAAGTATAGGTTTTCATTATGTGAATAACTTGAAAATCTTAGCTCAAACAGCTTCAAAACCTGTTTGCCCAGCACGGGGATCTTGAACTGTATAAGATAACGCCTTAAATATGTGTGTATGCTTCTTCTATCAAGACTTACAGCTATTTATATGAAGTTGTACAAAAACGCTTTATTTCGTCAAGACAGTGCGTTTCCTACGATTACATGCATTTGAATGGGGAACTCGTCCGAAACAAAGTATAGGTTTTCATTATGTGAATGACTTGAAAAACTTAGCTCAAACAGCTTCAAAACCTGTTTGCCCAGCACGGGGATCTTGAACTTTATAAGATAACGCCTTAAATATGTGTGTATGCTTCTTCTATCAAGACTTACAGCTATTTATATGAAGTTGTACAAAAACGCTTTATTTCGTCAAGACAGTGCGTTTCCTACGATTACATGCATTTGAATGGGGAACTCGTCCGAAACAAAGTATAGGTTTTCATTATGTGAATAACTTGAAAATCTTAGCTCAAACAGCTTCAAAACCTGTTTGTCCAGCACGGGGATCTTGAACTGTATAAGATAACGCCTTAAATATGTGTGTCTGAGTCGTCTATCAAAACTTACAGCTATTTATATGAAGTTGTACAAAAACGCTTTATTTCGTCAAGACAGTGCGTTTCCTACGATTACATGCATTTGAATGGGGAACTCGCCCGAATCAAAGTATAGGTTTTCATTATGTGAATAACTTGAAAATCTTAGCTCAAACAGCTTCAAAACCTGTTTGCCCAGCACGGGGATCTTGAACTGTATAAGATAACGCCTTAAATGTGTGTGTATGCTTCTTCTATCAAGACTTACAGCTATTTATATGAAGTTGTACAAAAACGCTTTATTTCGTCAAGACAGTGCGTTTCCTACGATTACATGCATTTGAAAGGGGAACTCGTCCGAAACAAAGTATAGGTTTTCATTATGTGAATAACTTGAAAATCTTAGCTCAAACAGCTTCAAAACCTGTTTGCCCAGCACGGGGATCTTGAACTGTATAAGATAACGCCTTAAATATGTGTGTCTGAGTCGTCTATCAAAACTTACAGCTATTTATATGAAGTTGTATAAACGCTTTATTTCGTCAAGACAGTGCGTTTCCTACGATTACATGCATTTGAATGGGGAACTCGTCCGAAACAAAGTATAGGTTTTCATTATCTGAATAACTTGAAAATCTTAGCTCAAACAGCTTCAAAACCTGTTTGCCCAGCACGGGGATCTTGAACTGTATAAGATAACGCCTTAAATATGTGTGTCTGAGTCGTCTATCAAAACTTACAGCTATTTATATGAAGTTGTATAAACGCTTTATTTCGTCAAGACAGTGCGTTTCCTACGATTACATGCATTTGAATGGGGAACTCGCCCGAAACAAAGTATAGGTTTTCATTATGTGAATAACTTGAAAATCTTAGCTCAAACAGCTTCAAAACCTGTTTGCCCAGCACGGGGATCTTGAACTGTATAAGATAACGCCTTAAATATGTGTGTATGCTTATTCTATCAAGACTTACAGCTATTTATATGAAGTTGTATAAACGCTTTATTTCGTCAAGACAGTGCGTTTCCTACGATTACATGCATTTGAATGGGGAACTCGTCCGAAACAAAGTATAGGTTTTCATTATGTGAATAACTTGAAAATCTTAGCTCAAACAGCTTCAAAACCTGTTTGCCCAGCACGGGGATCTTGAACTGTATAAGATAACGCCTTAAATATGTGTGTATGCTTCTTCTATCAAGACTTACAGCTATTTATATGAAGTTGTATAAACGCTTTATTTCGTCAAGACAGTGCGTTTCCTACGATTACATGCATTTGAATGGGGAACTCGTCCGAAACAAAGTATAGGTTTTCATTATGTGAATAACTTGAAAATCTTAGCTCAAACAGCTTCAAAACCTGTTTGCCCAGCACGGGGATCTTGAACTGTATAAGATAACGCCTTAAATATGTGTGTCTGAGTCGTCTATCAAAACTTACAGCTATTTATATGAAGTTGTACAAAAACGCTTTATTTCGTCAAGACAGTGCGTTTCCTACGATTACATGCATTTGAATGGGGAACTCGCCCGAATCAAAGTATAGGTTTTCATTATGTGAATAACTTGAAAATCTTAGCTCAAACAGCTTCAAAACCTGTTTGCCCAGCACGGGGATCTTGAACTGTATAAGATAACGCCTTAAATATGTGTGTATGCTTATTCTATCAAGACTTACAGCTATTTATATGAAGTTGTATAAACGCTTTATTTCGTCAAGACAGTGCGTTTCCTACGATTACATGCATTTGAATGGGGAACTCGTCCGAAACAAAGTATAGGTTTTCATTATGTGAATAACTTGAAAATCTTAGCTCAAACAGCTTCAAAACCTGTTTGCCCAGCACGGGGATCTTGAACTGTATAAGATAACGCCTTAAATATGTGTGTATGCTTCTTCTATCAAGACTTACAGCTATTTATATGAAGTTGTATAAACGCTTTATTTCGTCAAGACAGTGCGTTTCCTACGATTACATGCATTTGAATGGGGAACTCGTCCGAAACAAAGTATAGGTTTTCATTATGTGAATAACTTGAAAATCTTAGCTCAAACAGCTTCAAAACCTGTTTGCCCAGCACGGGGATCTTGAACTGTATAAGATAACGCCTTAAATATGTGTGTCTGAGTCGTCTATCAAAACTTACAGCTATTTATATGAAGTTGTACAAAAACGCTTTATTTCGTCAAGACAGTGCGTTTCCTACGATTACATGCATTTGAATGGGGAACTCGCCCGAATCAAAGTATAGGTTTTCATTATGTGAATAACTTGAAAATCTTAGCTCAAACAGCTTCAAAACCTGTTTGCCCAGCACGGGGATCTTGAACTGTATAAGATAACGCCTTAAATATGTGTGTCTGAGTCGTCTATCAAAACTTACAGCTATTTATATGAAGTTGTACAAAAACGCTTTATTTCGTCAAGACAGTGCGTTTCCTACGATTACATGCATTTGAATGGGGAACTCGCCCGAATCAAAGTATAGGTTTTCATTATGTGAATAACTTGAAAATCTTAGCTCAAACAGCTTCAAAACCTGTTTGTCCAGCACGGGGATATGAACTGTATAAGATAACGCCTTAAATATGTGTGTATGCTTCTTCTATCAAGACTTACAGCTATTTATATGAAGTTGTACAAAAACGCTTTATTTCGTCAAGACAGTGCGTTTCCTACGATTACATGGATTTGAATGGGGAACTCGTCCGAAACAAAGTATAGGTTTTCATTATGTGAATAACTTGAAAATCTTAGCTCAAACAGCTTCAAAACCTGTTTGCCCAGCATGGGGATCTTGAACTGTATAAGATAACGCCTTAAATATGTGTGTCTGAGTCGTCTATCAAAACTTACAGCTATTTATATGAAGTTGTACAAAAACGCTTTATTTCGTCAAGACAGTGCGTTTCCTACGATTACATGCATTTGAATGGGGAACTCGCCCGAAACAAAGTATAGGTTTTCATTATGTGAATAACTTGAAAATCTTAGCTCAAACAGCTTCAAAACCTGTTTGCCCAGCACGGGGATCTTGAACTGTATAAGATAACGCCTTAAATATGTGTGTATGCTTCTTCTATCAAGACTTACAGCTATTTATATGAAGTTGTATAAACGCTTTATTTCGTCAAGACAGTGCGTTTCCTACGATTACATGCATTTGAATGGGGAACTCGTCCGAAACAAAGTATAGGTTTTCATTATGTGAATAACTTGAAAATCTTAGCTCAAACAGCTTCAAAACCTGTTTGCCCAGCACTGGGATCTTGAACTGTATAAGATAACGCCTTAAATATGTGTGTCTGAGTCGTCTATCAAAACTTACAGCTATTTATATGAAGTTGTACAAAAACGCTTTATTTCGTCAAGACAGTGCGTTTCCTACGATTACATGCATTTGAATGGGGAACTCGCCCGAATCAAAGTATAGGTTTTCATTATGTGAATAACTTGAAAATCTTAGCTCAAACAGCTTCAAAACCTGTTTGCCCAGCACGGGGATCTTGAACTGTATAAGATAACGCCTTAAATATGTGTGTCTGAGTCGTCTATCAAAACTTACAGCTATTTATATGAAGTTGTACAAAAACGCTTTATTTCGTCAAGACAGTGCGTTTCCTACGATTACATGCATTTGAATGGGGAACTCGCCCGAATCAAAGTATAGGTTTTCATTATGTGAATAACTTGAAAATCTTAGCTCAAACAGCTTCAAAACCTGTTTGTCCAGCACGGGGATATGAACTGTATAAGATAACGCCTTAAATATGTGTGTATGCTTCTTCTATCAAGACTTACAGCTATTTATATGAAGTTGTACAAAAACGCTTTATTTCGTCAAGACAGTGCGTTTCCTACGATTACATGGATTTGAATGGGGAACTCGTCCGAAACAAAGTATAGGTTTTCATTATGTGAATAACTTGAAAATCTTAGCTCAAACAGCTTCAAAACCTGTTTGCCCAGCATGGGGATCTTGAACTGTATAAGATAATGCCTTAAATATGTGTGTCTGAGTCGTCTATCAAAACTTACAGCTATTTATATGAAGTTGTACAAAAACGCTTTATTTCGTCAAGATAGTGCGTTTCCTACGATTACATGCATTTGAATGGGGAACTCGCCCGAAACAAAGTATAGGTTTTCATTATGTGAATAACTTGAAAATCTTAGCTCAAACAGCTTCAAAACCTGTTTGCCCAGCACGGGGATCTTGAACTGTATAAGATAACGCCTTAAATATGTGTGTATGCTTCTTCTATCAAGACTTACAGCTATTTATATGAAGTTGTATAAACGCTTTATTTCGTCAAGACAGTGCGTTTCCTACGATTACATGCATTTGAATGGGGAACTCGTCCGAAACAAAGTATAGGTTTTCATTATGTGAATAACTTGAAAATCTTAGCTCAAACAGCTTCAAAACCTGTTTGCCCAGCACTGGGATCTTGAACTGTATAAGATAACGCCTTAAATATGTGTGTCTGAGTCGTCTATCAAAACTTACAGCTATTTATATGAAGTTGTACAAAAACGCTTTATTTCGTCAAGACAGTGCGTTTCCTACGATTACATGCATTTGAATGGGGAACTCGCCCGAATCAAAGTATAGGTTTTCATTATGTGAATAACTTGAAAATCTTAGCTCAAACAGCTTCAAAACCTGTTTGCCCAGCACGGGGATCTTGAACTGTATAAGATAACGCCTTAAATATGTGTGTCTGAGTCGTCTATCAAAACTTACAGCTATTTATATGAAGTTGTACAAAAACGCTTTATTTCGTCAAGACAGTGCGTTTCCTACGATTACATGCATTTGAATGGGGAACTCGCCCGAATCAAAGTATAGGTTTTCATTATGTGAATAACTTGAAAATCTTAGCTCAAACAGCTTCAAAACCTGTTTGTCCAGCACGGGGATCTTGAACTGTATAAGATAACGCCTTAAATATGTGTGTATGCTTCTTCTATCAAGACTTACAGCTATTTATATGAAGTTGTACAAAAACGCTTTATTTCGTCAAGACAGTGCGTTTCCTACGATTACATGCATTTGAATGGGGAACTCGTCCGAAACAAAGTATAGGTTTTCATTATGTGAATAACTTGAAAATCTTAGCTCAAACAGCTTCAAAACCTGTTTGCCCAGCACGGGGATCTTGAACTGTATAAGATAACGCCTTAAATATGTGTGTCTGAGTCGTCTATCAAAACTTACAGCTATTTATATGAAGTTGTACAAAAACGCTTTATTTCGTCAAGACAGTGCGTTTCCTACGATTACATGCATTTGAATGGGGAACTCGCCCGAAACAAAGTATAGGTTTTCATTATGTGAATAACTTGAAAATCTTAGCTCAAACAGCTTCAAAACCTGTTTGCCCAGCACGGGGATCTTGAACTGTATAAGATAACGCCTTAAATGTGTGTGTATGCTTCTTCTATCAAGACTTACAGCTATTTATATGAAGTTGTATAAACGCTTTATTTCGTCAAGACAGTGCGTTTCCTACGATTACATGCATTTGAATGGGGAACTCGTCCGAAACAAAGTATAGGTTTTCATTATGTGAATAACTTGAAAATCTTAGCTCAAACAGCTTCAAAACCTGTTTGCCCAGCACGGGGATCTTGAACTGTATAAGATAACGCCTTAAATATGTGTGTCTGAGTCGTCTATCAAAACTTACAGCTATTTATATGAAGTTGTACAAAAACGCTTTATTTCGTCAAGACAGTGCGTTTCCTACGATTACATGCATTTGAATGGGGAACTCGCCCGAAACAAAGTATAGGTTTTCATTATGTGAATAACTTGAAAATCTTAGCTCAAACAGCTTCAAAACCTGTTTGCCCAGCACGGGGATCTTGAACTGTATAAGATAACGCCTTAAATATGTGTGTATGCTTGTTCTATCAAGACTTACAGCTATTTATATGAAGTTGTATAAACGCTTTATTTCGTCAAGACAGTGCGTTTCCTACGATTACATGCATTTGAATGGGGAACTCGTACGAAACAAAGTATAGGTTTTCATTATGTGAATAACTTGAAAATCTTAGCTCAAACAGCTTCAAAACCTGTTTGCCCAGCACGGGGATCTTGAACTGTATAAGATAACGCCTTAAATATGTGTGTATGCTTCTTCTATCAAGACTTACAGCTATTTATATAAAGTTGTATAAACGCTTTATTTCGTCAAGACAGTCCGTTTCCTACGATTACATGCATTTGAATGGGGAACTCGTCCGAAACAAAGTATAGGTTTTCATTATGTGAATAACTTGAAAATCTTAGCTCAAACAGCTTCAAAACCTGTTTGCCCAGCACGGGGATCTTGAACTGTATAAGATAACGCCGTAAATATGTGTGTCTGAGTCGTCTATCAAAACTTACAGCTATTTATATGAAGTTGTACAAAAACGCTTTATTTCGTCAAGACAGTGCGTTTCCTACGATTACATGCATTTGAACGGGGAACTCGTCCGAAACAAAATATAGGTTTTCATTATGTGAATAACTTGAAAATCTTAGCTCAAACAGCTTCAAAACCTGTTTGCCCAGCACGGGGATCTTGAACTGTATAAGATAACGCCTTAAATATGTGTGTCTGAGTCGTCTATCAAAACTTACAGCTATTTATATGAAGTTGTATAAACGCTTTATTTCGTCAAGACAGTGCGTTTCCTACGATTACATGCATTTGAACGGGGAACTCGTCCGAAACAAAATATAGGTTTTCATTATGTGAATAACTTGAAAATCTTAGCTCAAACAGCTTCAAAACCTGTTTGCCCAGCACGGGGATCTTGAACTGTATAAGATAACGCCTTAAATATGTGTGTCTGAGTCGTCTATCAAAACTTACAGCTATTTATATGAAGTTGTACAAAAACGCTTTATTTCGTCAAGACAGTGCGTTTCCTACGATTACATGCATTTGAACGGGGAACTCGTCCGAAACAAAATATAGGTTTTCATTATGTGAATAACTTGAAAATCTTAGCTCAAACAGCTTCAAAACCTGTTTGTCCAGCACGGGGATATGAACTGTATAAGATAACGCCTTAAATATGTGTGTATGCTTCTTCTATCAAGACTTACAGCTATTTATATGAAGTTGTATAAACGCTTTATTTCGTCAAGACAGTGCGTTTCCTACGATTACATGCATTTGAATGGGGAACTCGTCCGAAACAAAGTATAGGTTTTCATTATGTGAATAACTTGAAAATCTTAGCTCAAACAGCTTCAAAACCTGTTTGCCCAGCACGGGGATCTTGAACTGTATAAGATAACGCCTTAAATATGTGTGTCTGAGTCGTCTATCAAAACTTACAGCTATTTATATGAAGTTGTACAAAAACGCTTTATTTCGTCAAGACAGTGCGTTTCCTACGATTACATGCATTTGAATGGGGAACTCGCCCGAATCAAAGTATAGGTTTTCATTATGTGAATAACTTGAAAATCTTAGCTCAAACAGCTTCAAAACCTGTTTGCCCAGCACGGGGATCTTGAACTGTATAAGATAACGCCTTAAATGTGTGTGTATGCTTCTTCTATCAAGACTTACAGCTATTTATATGAAGTTGTATAAACGCTTTATTTCGTCAAGACAGTGCGTTTCCTACGATTACATGCATTTGAATGGGGAACTCGTCCGAAACAAAGTATAGGTTTTCATTATGTGAATAACTTGAAAATCTTATCTCAAACAGCTTCAAAACCTGTTTGCCCAGCACGGGGATCTTGAACTGTATAAGATAACGCCGTAAATATGTGTGTCTGAGTCGTCTATCAAAACTTACAGCTATTTATATGAAGTTGTACAAAAACGCTTTATTTCGTCAAGACAGTGCGTTTCCTACGATTACATGCATTTGAACGGGGAACTCGTCCGAAACAAAATATAGGTTTTCATTATGTGAATAACTTGAAAATCTTAGCTCAAACAGCTTCAAAACCTGTTTGCCCAGCACGGTGATCTTGAACTGTATAAGATAACGCCTTAAATATGTGTGTCTGAGTCGTCTATCAAAACTTACAGCTATTTATATGAAGTTGTACAAAAACGCTTTATTTCGTCAAGACAGTGCGTTTCCTACGATTACATGCATTTGAATGGGGAACTCGCCCGAAACAAAGTATAGGTTTTCATTATGTGAATAACTTGAAAATCTTAGCTCAAACAGCTTCAAAACCTGTTTGCCCAGCACGGGGATCTTGAACTGTATAAGATAACGCCTTAAATATGTGTGTATGCTTCTTCTATCAAGACTTACAGCTATTTATATGAAGTTGTATAAACGCTTTATTTCGTCAAGACAGTGCGTTTCCTACGATTACATGCATTTGAATGGGGAACTCGCCCGAAACAAAGTATAGGTTTTCATTATGTGAATAACTTGAAAATCTTAGCTCAAACAGCTTCAAAACCTGTTTGCCCAGCACGGGGATCTTGAACTGTATAAGATAACGCCTTAAATATGTGTGTATGCTTCTTCTATCAAGACTTACAGCTATTTATATAAAGTTGTATAAACGCTTTATTTCGTCAAGACAGTGCGTTTCCTACGATTACATGCATTTGAACGGGGAACTCGTCCGAAACAAAGTATAGGTTTTCATTATGTGAATAACTTGAAAATCTTAGCTCAAACAGCTTCAAAACCTGTTTGCCCAGCACGGGGATCTTGAACTGTATAAGATAACGCCTTAAATATGTGTGTATGCTTCTTCTATCAAGACTTACAGCTATTTATATGAAGTTGTATAAACGCTTTATTTCGTCAAGACAGTGCGTTTCCTACGATTACATGCATTTGAATGGGGAACTCGCCCGAAACAAAGTATAGGTTTTCATTATGTGAATAACTTGAAAATCTTAGCTCAAACAGCTTCAAAACCTGTTTGTCCAGCACGGGGATCTTGAATTGTATAAGATAACGCCTTAAATATGTGTGTATGCTTCTTCTATCAAGACTTACAGCTATTTATATGAAGTTGTATAAACGCTTTATTTCGTCAAGACAGTGCGTTTCCTACGATTACATGCATTTGAATGGGGAACTCGTCCGAAACAAAGTATAGGTTTTCATTATGTGAATAACTTGAAAATCTTAGCTCAAACAGCTTCAAAACCTGTTTGCCCAGGACGGGGATCTTGAATTGTATAAGATAACGCCGTAAATATGTGTGTCTGAGTCGTCTATCAAAACTTACAGCTATTTATATGAAGTTGTACAAAAACGCTTTATTTCGTCAAGACAGTGCGTTTCCTACGATTACATGCATTTGAATGGGGAACTCGCCCGAAACAAAGTATAGGTTTTCATTATGTGAATAACTTGAAAATCTTAGCTCAAACAGCTTCAAAACCTGTTTGCCCAGCACGGGGATCTTGAACTGTATAAGATAACGCCTTAAATATGTGTGTATGCTTCTTCTATCAAGACTTACAGCTATTTATATGAAGTTGTATAAACGCTTTATTTCGTCAAGACAGTGCGTTTCCTACGATTACATGCATTTGAATGGGGAACTCGTCCGAAACAAAGTATAGGTTTTCATTATGTGAATAACTTGAAAATCTTAGCTCAAACAGCTTCAAAACCTGTTTGCCCAGCACGGGGATCTTAAACTGTATAAGATAACGCCGTAAATATGTGTGTCTGAGTCGTCAATCAAAACTTACAGGTATTTATATGAAGTTGTACAAAAACGCTTTATTTCGTCAAGACAGTGCGTTTCCTACGATTACATGCATTTGAATGGGGAACTCGTCCGAAACAAAGTATAGGTTTTCATTATGTGAATAACTTGAAAATCTTAGCTCAAACAGCTTCAAAACCTGTTTGCCCAGCACGGGGATCTTGAACTGTATAAGATAACGCCGTAAATATGTGTGTCTGAGTCGTCAATCAAAACTTACAGCTATTTATATGAAGTTGTACAAAAACGCTTTATTTCGTCAAGACAGTGCGTTTCCTACGATTACATGCATTTGAATGGGGAACTCGCCCGAAACAAAGTATAGGTTTTCATTATGTGAATAACTTGAAAATCTTAGCTCAAACAGCTTCAAAACCTGTTTGTCCAGCACGGGGATCTTGAACTGTATAAGATAACGCCTTAAATATGTGTGTATGCTTCTTCTATCAAGACTTACAGCTATTTATATGAAGTTGTATAAACGCTTTATTTCGTCAAGACAGTGCGTTTCCTACGATTACATGCATTTGAACGGGGAACTCGTCCGAAACAAAGTATAGGTTTTCATTATGTGAATAACTTGAAAATCTTAGCTCAAACAGCTTCAAAACCTGTTTGCCCAGCACGGGGATCTTGAACTGTATAAGATAACGCCTTAAATATGTGTGTATGCTTCTTCTATCAAGACTTACAGCTATTTATATGAAGTTGTATAAACGCTTTATTTCGTCAAGACAGTGCGTTTCCTACGATTACATGCATTTGAATGGGGAACTCGTCCGAAACAAAGTATAGGTTTTCATTATGTGAATAACTTGAAAATCTTAGCTCAAACAGCTTCAAAACCTGTTTGCCCAGCACGAGGATCTTGAACTGTATAAGATAACGCCGTAAATATGTGTGTCTGAGTCGTCTATCAAAACTTACAGCTATTTATATGAAGTTGTACAAAAACGCTTTATTTCGTCAAGACAGTGCGTTTCCTACGATTACATGCATTTGAATGGGGAACTCGCCCGAAACAAAGTATAGGTTTTCATTATGTGAATAACTTGAAAATCTTAGCTCAAACAGCTTCAAAACCTGTTTGCCCAGCACGGGGATCTTGAACTGTATAAGATAACGCCTTAAATATGTGTGTATGTTTCTTCTATCAAAACTTACAGCTATTTATATGAAGTTGTACAAAAACGCTTTATTTCGTCAAGACAGTGCGTTTCCTACGATTACATGCATTTTAATGGGGAGCTCGCCCGAAACAAAGTATAGGTTTTCATTATGTGAATAACTTGAAAATCTTAGCTCAAACAGCTTCAAAACCTGTTTGTCCAGCACGGGGATCTTGAACTGTATAAGATAACGCCTTAAATATGTGTGTCTGAGTCGTCTATCAAAACTTACAGCTATTTATATGAAGTTGTACAAAAACGCTTTATTTCGTCAAGACAGTGTGTTTCCTACGATTACATGCATTTGAATGGGGAACTCGCCCGAAACAAAGTATAGGTTTTCATTATGTGAATAACTTGAAAATCTTAGCTCAAACAGCTTCAAAACCTGTTTGCCCAGCACGGGGATCTTGAACTGTATAAGATAACGCCTTAAATATGTGTGTATGCTTCTTCTATCAAGACTTACAGCTATTTATATGAAGTTGTACAAAAACGCTTTATTTCGTCAAGACAGTGCGTTTCCTACGATTACATGCATTTGAATGGGGAACTCGCCCGAAACAAAATATAGGTTTTCATTATGTGAATAACTTGAAAATCTTAGCTCAAACAGCTTCAAAACCTGTTTGCCCAGCACGGGGATCTTGAACTGTATAAGAATACGCCTTAAATATGTGTGTATGCTTCTTCTTTCAAGACTTACAGCTATTTATATGAAGTTGTACAAAAACGCTTTATTTCGTCAAGACAGTGCGTTTCCTACGATTACATGCATTTGAATGGGGAACTCGCCCGAAACAAAGTATAGGTTTTCATTATGTGAATAACTTGAAAATCTTAGCTCAAACAGCTTCAAAACCTGTTTGCCCAGCACGGGGATCTTGAACTGTATAAGATAACGCCTTAAATATGTGTGTATGCTTCTTCTATCAAGACTTACAGCTATTTATATGAAGTTGTATAAACGCTTTATTTTGTCAAGACAGTGCGTTTCCTACGATTACATGCATTTGAACGGGGAACTCGTCCGAAACAAAATATAGGTTTTCATTATGTGAATAACTTGAAAATCTTAGCTCAAACAGCTTCAAAACCTGTTTGCCCAGCACGGGGATCTTGAACTGTATAAGATAACGCCTTAAATATGTGTGTATGCTTCTTCTATCAAAACTTACAGCTATTTATATGAAGTTGTATAAACGCTTTATTTCGTCAAGACAGTGCGTTTCCTACGATTACATGCATTTGAACGGGGAACTCGTCCGGAACAAAATATAGGTTTTCATTATGTGAATAACTTGAAAATCTTAGCTCAAACAGCTTCAAAACCTGTTTGCCCAGCACGGGGATCTTGAACTGTATAAGATAACGCCTTAAATATGTGTGTATGCTTCTTCTATCAAGACTTACAGCTATTTATATGAAGTTGTACAAAAACGCTTTATTTCGTCAAGACAGTGCGTTTCCTACGATTACATGCATTTTAATGGGGAGCTCGCCCGAAACAAAGTATAGTTTTTCATTATGTGAATAACTTGAAAATCTTAGCTCAAACAGCTTCAAAACCTGTTTGCCCAGCACGGGGATCTTGAATTGTATAAGACAACGCCTTAAATATGTGTGTATGCTTCTTCTATCAAGACTTACAGCTATTTATATGAAGTTGTATAAACGCTTTATTTCGTCAAGACAGTGCGTTTCCTACGATTACATGCATTTGAATGGGGAACTCGTCCGAAACAAAGTATAGGTTTTCATTATGTGAATAACTTGAAAATCTTAGCTCAAACAGCTTCAAAACCTGTTTGCCCAGCACGGGGATCTTGAACTGTATAAGATAACGCCGTAAATATGTGTGTCTGAGTCGTCTATCAAAACTTACAGCTATTTATATGAAGTTGTACAAAAACGCTTTATTTCGTCAAGACAGTGCGTTTCCTACGATTACATGCATTTGAATGGGGAACTCGCCCGAAACAAAGTATAGGTTTTCATTATGTGAATAACTTGAAAATCTTAGCTCAAACAGCTTCAAAACCTGTTTGCCCAGCACGGGGATCTTGAACTGTATAAGATAACGCCTTAAATATGTGTGTATGCTTCTTCTATCAAGACTTACAGCTATTTATATGAAGTTGTATAAACGCTTTATTTCGTCAAGACAGTGCGTTTCCTACGATTACATGCATTTGAACGGGGAACTCGTCCGAAACAAAATATAGGTTTTCATTATGTGAATAACTTGAAAATCTTAGCTCAAACAGCTTCAAAACCTGTTTGCCCAGCACGGGGATCTTGAACTGTATAAGATAACGCCTTAAATATGTGTGTATGCTTCTTCTATCAAGACTTACAGCTATTTATATGAAGTTGTATAAACGCTTTATTTCGTCAAGACAGTGCGTTTCCTACGATTACATGCATTTGAACGGGGAACTCGTCCGAAACAAAATATAGGTTTTCATTATGTGAATAACTTGAAAATCTTAGCTCAAACAGCTTCAAAACCTGTTTGCCCAGCACGGGGATCTTGAACTGTATAAGATAACGCCTTAAATATGTGTGTATGCTTCTTCTATCAAGACTTACAGCTATTTATATGAAGTTGTACAAAAACGCTTTATTTCGTCAAGACAGTGCGTTTCCTACGATTACATGCATTTGAATGGGGAACTCGTCCGAAACAAAGTATAGGTTTTCATTATGTGAATAACTTGAAAATCTTAGCTCAAACAGCTTCAAAACCTGTTTGCCCAGCACGGGGATCTTGAACTGTATAAGATAACGCCTTAAATATGTGTGTATGCTTCTTCTATCAAGACTTACAGTTATTTATATGAAGTTGTATAAACGCTTTATTTCGTCAAGACAGTGCGTTTCCTACGATTACATGCATTTGAACGGGGAACTCGTCCGAAACAAAATATAGGTTTTCATTATGTAAATAACTTGAAAATCTTAGCTCAAACAGCTTCAAAACCTGTTTGCCCAGCACGGGGATCTTGAACTGTATAAGATAACGCCTTAAATATGTGTGTATGCTTCTTCTATCAAGACTTACAGCTATTTATATGAAGTTGTATAAACGCTTTATTTCGTCAAGACAGTGCGTTTCCTACGATTACATGCATTTGAATGGGGAACTCGTCCGAAACAAAGTATAGGTTTTCATTATGTGAATAACTTGAAAATCTTAGCTCAAACAGCTTCAAAACCTGTTTGCCCAGCACGGGGATCTTGAACTGTATAAGATAACGCCTTAAATATGTGTGTATGCTTCTTCTATCAAGACTTACAGCTATTTATATGAAGTTGTATAAACGCTTTATTTCGTCAAGACAGTGCGTTTCCTACGATTACATGCATTTGAATGGGGAACTTGCCCGAAACAAAGTATAGTTTTTCATTATGTGAATAACTTGAAAATCTTAGCTCAAACAGCTTCAAAACCTGTTTGCCCAGCACGGGGATCTTGAATTGTATAAGATAACGCCTTAAATATGTGTGTATGCTTCTTCTATCAAGACTTACAGCTATTTATATGAAGTTGTACAAAAACGCTTTATTTCGTCAAGACAGTGCGTTTCCTACGATTACATGCATTTGAATGGGGAACTCGCCCGAAACAAAGTATAGGTTTTCATTATGTGAATAACTTGAAAATCTTATCTCAAACAGCTTCAAAACCTGTTTGCCCAGCACGGGGATCTTGAACTGTATAAGATAACGCCTTAAATATGTGTGTATGCTTCTTCTATCAAGACTTACAGCTATTTATATGAAGTTGTATAAACGCTTTATTTCGTCAAGACAGTGCGTTTCCTACGATTACATGCATTTGAATGGGGAACTTGCCCGAAACAAAGTATAGTTTTTCATTATGTGAATAACTTGAAAATCTTAGCTCAAACAGCTTCAAAACCTGTTTGCCCAGCACGGGGATCTTGAATTGTATAAGATAACGCCTTAAATATGTGTGTATGCTTCTTCTATCAAGACTTACAGCTATTTATATGAAGTTGTACAAAAACGCTTTATTTCGTCAAGACAGTGCGTTTCCTACGATTACATGCATTTGAATGGGGAAGTCGCCCGAAACAAAATATAGGTTTTCATTATGTGAATAACTTGAAAATCTTAGCTCAAACAGCTTCAAAACCTGTTTGCCCAGCACGGGGATCTTGAATTGTATAAGATAACGCCTTAAATATGTGTGTATGCTTCTTCTATCAAGACTTACAGCTATTTATATGAAGTTGTACAAAAACGCTTTATTTCGTCAAGACAGTGCGTTTCCTACGATTACATGCATTTGAATGGGGAACTCGCCCGAAACAAAGTATAGGTTTTCATTATGTGAATAACTTGAAAATCTTATCTCAAACAGCTTCAAAACCTGTTTGCCCAGCACGGGGATCTTGAACTGTATAAGATAACGCCTTAAATATGTGTGTATGCTTCTTCTATCAAGACTTACAGCTATTTATATGAAGTTGTATAAACGCTTTATTTCGTCAAGACAGTGCGTTTCCTACGATTACATGCATTTGAATGGGGAACTTGCCCGAAACAAAGTATAGTTTTTCATTATGTGAATAACTTGAAAATCTTAGCTCAAACAGCTTCAAAACCTGTTTTCCCAGCACGGGGATCTTGAATTGTATAAGATAACGCCTTAAATATGTGTGTATGCTTCTTCTATCAAGACTTACAGCTATTTATATGAAGTTGTACAAAAACGCTTTATTTCGTCAAGACAGTGCGTTTCCTACGATTACATGCATTTGAATAGGGAACTCGCCCGAAACAAAGTATAGGTTTTCATTATGTGAATAACTTGAAAATCTTATCTCAAACAGCTTCAAAACCTGTTTGCCCAGCACGGGGATCTTGAACTGTATAAGATAACGCCTTAAATATGTGTGTATGCTTCTTCTATCAAGACTTACAGCTATTTATATGAAGTTGTATAAACGCTTTATTTCGTCAAGACAGTGCGTTTCCTACGATTACATGCATTTGAACGGGGAACTCGTCCGAAACAAAATATAGGTTTTCATTATGTGAATAACTTGAAAATCTTAGCTCAAACAGCTTCAAAACCTGTTTGCCCAGCACGGGGATCTTGAACTGTATAAGATAACGCCTTAAATATGTGTGTATGCTTCTTCTATCAGGACTTACAGCTATTTATATGAAGTTGTATAAACGCTTTATTTCGTCAAGACAGTGCGTTTCCTACGATTACATGCATTTGAATGGGGAACTCGTCCGAAACAAAGTATAGGTTTTCATTATGTGAATAACTTGAAAATCTTAGCTCAAACAGCTTCAAAACCTGTTTGCCCAGCACGGGGATCTTGAACTGTATAAGATAACGCCGTAAATATGTGTGTCTGAGTCGTCAATCAAAACTTACAGCTATTTATATGAAGTTGTATAAACGCTTTATTTCGTCAAGACAGTGCGTTTCCTACGATTACATGCATTTGAACGGGGAACTCGTCCGAAACAAAATATAGGTTTTCATTATGTGAATAACTTGAAAATCTTATCTCAAACAGCTTCAAAACCTGTTTGCCCAGCACGGGGATCTTGAACTGTATAAGATAACGCCTTAAATATGTGTGTATGCTTCTTCTATCAGGACTTACAGCTATTTATATGAAGTTGTATAAACGCTTTATTTCGTCAAGACAGTGCGTTTCCTACGATTACATGCATTTGAATGGGGAACTCGTCCGAAACAAAGTATAGGTTTTCATTATGTGAATAACTTGAAAATCTTAGCTCAAACAGCTTCAAAACCTGTTTGCCCAGCACGGGGATCTTGAACTGTATAAGATAACGCCGTAAATATGTGTGTCTGAGTCGTCAATCAAAACTTACAGCTATTTATATGAAGTTGTACAAAAACGCTTTATTTCGTCAAGACAGTGCGTTTCCTACGATTACATGCATTTGAATGGGGAACTCGCCCGAAACAAAGTATAGGTTTTCATTATGTGAATAACTTGAAAATCTTAGCTCAAACAGCTTCAAAACCTGTTTGCCCAGCACGGGGATCTTGAACTGTATAAGATAACGCCTTAAATATGTGTGTATGCTTCTTCTATCAAGACTTACAGCTATTTATATGAAGTTGTATAAACGCTTTATTTCGTCAAGACAGTGCGTTTCCTACGATTACATGCATTTGAATGGGGAACTCGCCCGAAACAAAGTATAGGTTTTCATTATGTGAATAACTTGAAAATCTTAGCTCAAACAGCTTCAAAACCTGTTTGCCCAGCACGGGGATCTTGAACTGTATAAGATAACGCCTTAAATATGTGTGTATGCTTCTTCTATCAAGACTTACAGCTATTTATATGAAGTTGTATAAACGCTTTATTTCGTCAAGACAGTGCGTTTCCTACGATTACATGCATTTGAACGGGGAACTCGTCTGAAACAAAATATAGGTTTTCATTATGTGAATAACTTGAAAATCTTAGCTCAAACAGCTTCAAAACCTGTTTGCCCAGCACGGGGATCTTGAACTGTATAAGATAACGCCTTAAATATGTGTGTATGCTTCTTCTATCAAGACTTACAGCTATTTATATGAAGTTGTACAAAAACGCTTTATTTCGTCAAGACAGTGCGTTTCCTACGATTACATGCATTTGAATGGGGAACTCGCCCGAAACAAAGTATAGGTTTTCATTATGTGAATAACTTGAAAATCTTATCTCAAACAGCTTCAAAACCTGTTTGCCCAGCACGGGGATCTTGAACTGTATAAGATAACGCCTTAAATATGTGTGTATGCTTCTTCTATCAAGACTTACAGCTATTTATATGAAGTTGTATAAACGCTTTATTTCGTCAAGACAGTGCGTTTCCTACGATTACATGCATTTGAATGGGGAACTCGTCCGAAACAAAGTATAGGTTTTCATTATGTGAATAACTTGAAAATCTTATCTCAAACAGCTTCAAAACCTGTTTGCCCAGCACGGGGATCTTAAACTGTATAAGATAACGCCGTAAATATGTGTGTCTGAGTCGTCAATCAAAACTTACAGCTATTTATATGAAGTTGTACAAAAACGCTTTATTTCTTCAAGACAGTGCGTTTCCTACGATTACATGCATTTGAATGGGGAACTCGCCCGAAACAAAGTATAGGTTTTCATTATGTGAATAACTTGAAAATCTTAGCTCAAACAGCTTCAAAACCTGTTTGCCCAGCACGGGGATCTTGAACTGTATAAGATAACGCCTTAAATATGTGTGTATGCTTCTTCTATCAAGACTTACAGCTATTTATATGAAGTTGTATAAACGCTTTATTTCGTCAAGACAGTGCGTTTCCTACGATTACATGCATTTGAATGGGGAACTCGCCCGAAACAAAGTATAGGTTTTCATTATGTGAATAACTTGAAAATCTTAGCTCAAACAGCTTCAAAACCTGTTTGCCCAGCACGGGGATCTTGAACTGTATAAGATAACGCCTTAAATATGTGTGTATGCTTCTTCTATCAAGACTTACAGCTATTTATATGAAGTTGTATAAACGCTTTATTTCGTCAAGACAGTGCGTTTCCTACGATTACATGCATTTGAACGGGGAACTCGCCCGAAACAAAGTATAGGTTTTCATTATGTGAATAACTTGAAAATCTTATCTCAAACAGCTTCAAAACCTGTTTGCCCAGCACGGGGATCTTGAACTGTATAAGATAACGCCTTAAATATGTGTGTCTGAGTCGTCTATCAAAACTTACAGCTATTTATATGAAGTTGTACAAAAACGCTTTATTTCGTCAAGACAGTGCGTTTCCTACGATTACATGCATTTGAACGGGGAACTCGTCCGAAACAAAATATAGGTTTTCATTATGTGAATAACTTGAAAATCTTAGCTCAAACAGCTTCAAAACCTGTTTGCCCAGCACGGGGATCTTGAACTGTATAAGATAACGCCTTAAATATGTGTGTATGCTTCTTCTATCAAGACTTACAGCTATTTATATGAAGTTGTATAAACGCTTTATTTCGTCAAGACAGTGCGTTTCCTACGATTACATGCATTTGAATGGGGAACTCGCCCGAAACAAAGTATAGGTTTTCATTATGTGAATAACTTGAAAATCTTAGCTCAAACAGCTTCAAAACCTGTTTGCCCAGCACGGGGATCTTGAACTGTATAAGATAACGCCTTAAATATGTGTGTATGCTTCTTCTATCAAGACTTACAGCTATTTATATGAAGTTGTATAAACGCTTTATTTCGTCAAGACAGTGCGTTTCCTACGATTACATGCATTTGAACGGGGAACTCGCCCGAAACAAAGTATAGGTTTTCATTATGTGAATAACTTGAAAATCTTATCTCAAACAGCTTCAAAACCTGTTTGCCCAGCACGGGGATCTTGAACTGTATAAGATAACGCCTTAAATATGTGTGTCTGAGTCGTCTATCAAAACTTACAGCTATTTATATGAAGTTGTACAAAAACGCTTTATTTCGTCAAGACAGTGCGTTTCCTACGATTACATGCATTTGAATGGGGAACTCGCCCGAAACAAAGTATAGGTTTTCATTATGTGAATAACTTGAAAATCTTAGCTCAAACAGCCTCAAAACCTGTTTGCCCAGCACGGGGATCTTGAACTGTATAAGATAACGCCTTAAATATGTGTGTATGCTTCTTCTATCAAGACTTACAGCTATTTATATGAAGTTGTATAAACGCTTTATTTCGTCAAGACAGTGCGTTTCCTACGATTACATGCATTTGAACGGGGAACTCGTCCGAAACAAAATATAGGTTTTCATTATGTGAATAACTTGAAAATCTTAGCTCAAACAGCTTCAAAACCTGTTTGCCCAGCACGGGGATCTTGAACTGTATAAGATAACGCCTTAAATATGTGTGTATGCTTCTTCTATCAAGACTTACAGCTATTTATATGAAGTTGTATAAACGCTTTATTTCGTCAAGACAGTGCGTTTCCTACGATTACATGCATTTGAATGGGGAACTCGCCCGAAACAAAGTATAGGTTTTCATTATGTGAATAACTTGAAAATCTTATCTCAAACAGCTTCAAAACCTGTTTGCCCAGCACGGGGATCTTGAACTGTATAAGATAACGCCTTAAATATGTGTGTATGCTTCTTCTATCAAGACTTACAGCTATTTATATGAAGTTGTATAAACGCTTTAATTCGTCAAGACAGTGCGTTTCTTACGATTACATGCATTTGAATGGGGAACTCGTCCGAAACAAAGTATAGGTTTTCATTATGTGAATAACTTGAAAATCTTAGCTCAAACAGCTTCAAAACCTGTTTGCCCAGCACGGGGATCTTGAACTGTATAAGATAACGCCTTAAATATGTGTGTATGCTTCTTCTATCAAGACTTACAGCTATTTATATGAAGTTGTATAAACGCTTTATTTCGTCAAGACAGTGCGTTTCCTACGATTACATGCATTTGAATGGGGAACTTGCCCGAAACAAAGTATAGTTTTTCATTATGTGAATAACTTGAAAATCTTAGCTCAAACAGCTTCAAAACCTGTTTGCCCAGCACGGGGATCTTGAATTGTATAAGATAACGCCTTAAATATGTGTGTATGCTTCTTCTATCAAGACTTACAGCTATTTATATGAAGTTGTACAAAAACGCTTTATTTCGTCAAGACAGTGCGTTTCCTACGATTACATGCATTTGAATGGGGAACTCGCCCGAAACAAAGTATAGGTTTTCATTATGTGAATAACTTGAAAATCTTATCTCAAACAGCTTCAAAACCTGTTTGCCCAGCACGGGGATCTTGAACTGTATAAGATAACGCCTTAAATATGTGTGTATGCTTCTTCTATCAAGACTTACAGCTATTTATATGAAGTTGTATAAACGCTTTATTTCGTCAAGACAGTGCGTTTCCTACGATTACATGCATTTGAATGGGGAACTCGTCCGAAACAAAGTATAGGTTTTCATTATGTGAATAACTTGAAAATCTTAGCTCAAACAGCTTCAAAACCTGTTTGCCCAGCACGGGGATCTTGAACTGTATAAGATAACGCCGTAAATATGTGTGTCTGAGTCGTCAATCAAAACTTACAGCTATTTATATGAAGTTGTACAAAAACGCTTTATTTCGTCAAGACAGTGCGTTTCCTACGATTACATGCATTTGAATGGGGAACTCGTCCGAAACAAAGTATAGGTTTTCATTATGTGAATAACTTGAAAATCTTAGCTCAAACAGCTTCAAAACCTGTTTGCCCAGCACGGGGATCTTGAACTGTATAAGATAACGCCGTAAATATGTGTGTCTGAGTCGTCAATCAAAACTTACAGCTATTTATATGAAGTTGTACAAAAACGCTTTATTTCGTCAAGACAGTGCGTTTCCTACGATTACATGCATTTGAATGGGGAACTCGCCCGAAACAAAGTATAGGTTTTCATTATGTGAATAACTTGAAAATCTTAGCTCAAACAGCTTCAAAACCTGTTTGCCCAGCACGGGGATCTTGAACTGTATAAGATAACGCCTTAAATATGTGTGTATGCTTCTTCTATCAAGACTTACAGCTATTTATATGAAGTTGTATAAACGCTTTATTTCGTCAAGACAGTGCGTTTCCTACGATTACATGCATTTGAATGGGGAACTCGCCCGAAACAAAGTATAGGTTTTCATTATGTGAATAACTTGAAAATCTTAGCTCAAACAGCTTCAAAACCTGTTTGCCCAGCACGGGGATCTTGAACTGTATAAGATAACGCCTTAAATATGTGTGTATGCTTCTTCTATCAAGACTTACAGCTATTTATATGAAGTTGTATAAACGCTTTATTTCGTCAAGACAGTGCGTTTCCTACGATTACATGCATTTGAACGGGGAACTCGTCTGAAACAAAATATAGGTTTTCATTATGTGAATAACTTGAAAATCTTAGCTCAAACAGCTTCAAAACCTGTTTGCCCAGCACGGGGATCTTGAACTGTATAAGATAACGCCTTAAATATGTGTGTATGCTTCTTCTATCAAGACTTACAGCTATTTATATGAAGTTGTACAAAAACGCTTTATTTCGTCAAGACAGTGCGTTTCCTACGATTACATGCATTTGAATGGGGAACTCGCCCGAAACAAAGTATAGGTTTTCATTATGTGAATAACTTGAAAATCTTAGCTCAAACAGCTTCAAAACCTGTTTGCCCAGCACGGGGATCTTGAACTGTATAAGATAACGCCTTAAATATGTGTGTATGCTTCTTCTATCAAGACTTACAGCTATTTATATGAAGTTGTATAAACGCTTTATTTCGTCAAGACAGTGCGTATCCTACGATTACATGCATTTGAATGGGAAACTCGCCCGAAACAAAGTATAGGTTTTCATTATGTGAATAACTTGAAAATCTTAGCTCAAACAGCTTCAAAACCTGTTTGCCCAGCACGGGGATCTTGAACTGTATAAGAATACGCCTTAAATATGTGTGTATGCTTCTTCTATCAAGACTTACAGCTATTTATATGAAGTTGTACAAAAACGCTTTATTTCGTCAAGACAGTGCGTTTCCTACGATTACATGCATTTGAATGGGGAACTCGCCCGAAACAAAGTATAGGTTTTCATTATGTGAATAACTTGAAAATCTTAGCTCAAACTGCTTCAAAACCTGTTTGCCCAGCACGGGGATCTTAAACTGTATAAGATAACGCCTTAAATATGTGTGTATGCTTCTTCTATCAAGACTTACAGCTATTTATATGAACTTGTACAAAAACGCTTTATTTCGTCAAGACAGTGCGTTTCCTACGATTACATGCATTTGAATGGGGAACTCGCCCGAAACAAAGTATAGGTTTTCATTATGTGAATAACTTGAATATCTTAGCTCAAACAGCTTCAAAACTTGTTTGCCCAGCACGGGGATCTTGAACTGTATAAGATAACGCCTTAAATATGTGTGTCTGAGTCGTCTATCAAAACTTACAGCTATTTATATGAAGTTGTACAAAAACGCTTTATTTCGTCAAGACAGTGCGTTTCCTACGATTACATGCATTTGAATGGGGAACTCGCCCGAAACAAAGTATAGGTTTTCATTATGTGAATAACTTGAAAATCTTAGCTCAAACAGCTTCAAAACCTGTTTGCCCAGCACGGGGATCTTGAACTGTATAAGAATACGCCTTAAATATGTGTGTATGCTTCTTCTATCAAGACTTACAGCTATTTATATGAAGTTGTACAAAAACGCTTTATTTCGTCAAGACAGTGCGTTTCCTACGATTACATGCATTTGAATGGGGAACTCGCCCGAAACAAAGTATAGGTTTTCATTATGTGAATAACTTGAAAATCTTAGCTCAAACAGCTTCAAAACCTGTTTGCCCAGCACGGGGATCTTGAACTGTATAAGATAACGCCTTAAATATGTGTGTATGCTTCTTCTATCAAGACTTACAGCTATTTATATGAAGTTGTACAAAAACGCTTTATTTCGTCAAGACAGTGCGTTTCCTACGATTACATGCATTTGAATGGGGAACTCGCCCGAAACAAAGTATAGGTTTTCATTATGTGAATAACTTGAAAATCTTAGCTCAAACAGCTTCAAAACCTGTTTGCCCAGCACGGGGATCTTGAACTGTATAAGATAACGCCTTAAATATGTGTGTATGCTTCTTCTATCAAGACTTACAGCTATTTATATGAAGTTGTACAAAAACGCTTTATTTCGTCAAGACAGTGCGTTTCCTACGATTACATGCATTTGAATGGGGAACTCGCCCGAAACAAAGTATAGGTTTTCATTATGTGAATAACTTGAAAATCTTAGCTCAAACAGCTTCAAAACCTGTTTGCCCAGCACGGGGATCTTGAACTGTATAAGATAACGCCTTAAATATGTGTGTATGCTTCTTCTATCAAGACTTACAGCTATTTATATGAAGTTGTACAAAAACGCTTTATTTCGTCAAGACAGTGCGTTTCCTACGATTACATGCATTTGAATGGGGAACTCGCCCGAAACAAAGTATAGGTTTTCATTATGTGAATAACTTGAAAATCTTAGCTCAAACAGCTTCAAAACCTGTTTGCCCAGCACGGGGATCTTGAACTGTATAAGAATACGCCTTAAATATGTGTGTATGCTTCTTCTATCAAGACTTACAGCTATTTATATGAAGTTGTACAAAAACGCTTTATTTCGTCAAGACAGTGCGTTTCCTACGATTACATGCATTTGAATGGGGAACTCGCCCGAAACAAAGTATAAGTTTTCATTATGTGAATAACTTGAAAATCTTAGCTCAAACAGCTTCAAAACCTGTTTGCCCAGCACGGGGATCTTAAACTGTATAAGATAACGCCTTAAATATGTGTGTATGCTTCTTCTATCAAGACTTACAGCTATTTATATGAAGTTGTACAAAAACGCTTTATTTCGTCAAGACAGTGCGTTTCCTACGATTACATGCATTTGAATGGGGAACTCGCCCGAAACAAAGTATAGGTTTTCATTATGTGAATAACTTGAAAATCTTAGCTCAAACAGCTTCAAAACCTGTTTGCCCAGCACGGGGATCTTGAACTGTATAAGATAACGCCTTAAATATGTGTGTATGCTTCTTCTATCAAGACTTACAGCTATTTATATGAACTTGTACAAAAACGCTTTATTTCGTCAAGACAGTGCGTTTCCTACGATTACATGCATTTGAATGGGGAACTCGCCCGAAACAAAGTATAGGTTTTCATTATGTGAATAACTTGAATATCTTAGCTCAAACAGCTTCAAAACTTGTTTGCCCAGCACGGGGATCTTGAACTGTATAAGATAACGCCTTAAATATGTGTGTCTGAGTCGTCTATCAAAACTTACAGCTATTTATATGAAGTTGTACAAAAACGCTTTATTTCGTCAAGACAGTGCGTTTCCTACGATTACATGCATTTGAATGAGGAACTCGCCCGAAACAAAGTATAGGTTTTCATTATGTGAATAACTTGAAAATCTTAGCTCAAACAGCTTCAAAACCTGTTTGCCCAGCACGGGGATCTTGAACTGTATAAGAATACGCCTTAAATATGTGTGTATGCTTCTTCTATCAAGACTTACAGCTATTTATATGAAGTTGTACAAAAACGCTTTATTTCGTCAAGACAGTGCGTTTCCTACGATTACATGCATTTGAATGGGGAACTCGCCCGAAACAAAGTATAGGTTTTCATTATGTGAATAACTTGAAAATCTTAGCTCAAACAGCTTCAAAACCTGTTTGCCCAGCACGGGGATCTTGAACTGTATAAGATAACGCCTTAAATATGTGTGTATGCTTCTTCTATCAAGACTTACAGCTATTTATATGAAGTTGTACAAAAACGCTTTATTTCGTCAAGACAGTGCGTTTCCTACGATTACATGCATTTGAATGGGGAACTCGCCCGAAACAAAGTATAGGTTTTCATTATGTGAATAACTTGAAAATCTTAGCTCAAACAGCTTCAAAACCTGTTTGCCCAGCACGGGGATCTTGAACTGTATAAGATAACGCCTTAAATATGTGTGTATGCTTCTTCTATCAAGACTTACAGCTATTTATATGAAGTTGTACAAAAACGCTTTATTTCGTCAAGACAGTGCGTTTCCTACGATTACATGCATTTGAATGGGGAACTCGCCCGAAACAAAGTATAGGTTTTCATTATGTGAATAACTTGAAAATCTTAGCTCAAACAGCTTCAAAACCTGTTTGCCCAGCACGGGGATCTTGAACTGTATAAGATAACGCCTTAAATATGTGTGTATGCTTCTTCTATCAAGACTTACAGCTATTTATATGAAGTTGTACAAAAACGCTTTATTTCGTCGAGACAGTGCGTTTCCTACGATTACATGCATTTGAATGGGGAACTCGCCCGAAACAAAGTATAGGTTTTCATTATGTGAATAACTTGAAAATCTTAGCTCAAACAGCTTCAAAACCTGTTTGCCCAGCACGGGGATCTTGAACTGTATAAGATAACGCCTTAAATATGTGTGTATGCTTCTTCTATCAAGACTTACAGCTATTTATATGAAGTTGTACAAAAACGCTTTATTTCGTCAAGACAGTGCGTTTCCTACGATTACATGCATTTGAATGGGGAACTCGCCCGAAACAAAGTATAGGTTTTCATTATGTGAATAACTTGAAAATCTTAGCTCAAACAGCTTCAAAACCTGTTTGCCCAGCACGGGGATCTTGAACTGTATAAGATAACGCCTTAAATATGTGTGTATGCTTCTTCTATCAAGACTTACAGCTATTTATATGAAGTTGTACCAAAAAACGCTTTATTTCGTCAAGACAGTGCGTTTCCTACGATTACATGCATTTGAATGGGGAACTCGCCCGAAACAAAGTATAGGTTTTCATTATGTGAATAACTTGAATATCTTAGCTCAAACAGCTTCAAAACTTGTTTGCCCAGCACGGGGATCTTGAACTGTATAAGATAACGCCTTAAATATGTGTGTCTGAGTCGTCTATCAAAACTTACAGCTATTTATATGAAGTTGTACAAAAACGCTTTATTTCGTCAAGACAGTGCGTTTCCTACGATTACATGCATTTGAATGGGGAACTCGCCCGAAACAAAGTATAGGTTTTCATTATGTGAATAACTTGAAAATCTTAGCTCAAACAGCTTCAAAACCTGTTTGCCCAGCACGGGGATCTTGAACTGTATAAGATAACGCCTTAAATATGTGTGTATGCTTCTTCTATCAAGACTTACAGCTATTTATATGAAGTTGTACAAAAACGCTTTATTTCGTCAAGACAGTGCGTTTCCTACGATTACATGCATTTGAATGGGGAACTCGCCCGAAACAAAGTATAGGTTTTCATTATGTGAATAACTTGAAAATCTTAGCTCAAACAGCTTCAAAACCTGTTTGCCCAGCACGGGGATCTTGAACTGTATAAGATAACGCCTTAAATATGTGTGTATGCTTCTTCTATCAAGACTTACAGCTATTTATATGAAGTTGTACAAAAACGCTTTATTTCGTCAAGACAGTGCGTTTCCTACGATTACATGCATTTGAATGGGGAACTCGCCCGAAACAAAGTATAGGTTTTCATTATGTGAATAACTTGAAAATCTTAGCTCAAACAGCTTCAAAACCTGTTTGCCCAGCACGGGGATCTTGAACTGTATAAGATAACGCCTTAAATATGTGTGTCTGAGTCGTCTATCAAAACTTACAGCTATTTATATGAAGTTGTACAAAAACGCTTTATTTCGTCAAGACAGTGCGTTTCCTACGATTACATGCATTTGAATGGGGAACTCGCCCGAAACAAAGTATAGGTTTTCATTATGTGAATAACTTGAAAATCTTAGCTCAAACAGCTTCAAAACCTGTTTGCCCAGCACGGGGATCTTGAACTGTATAAGATAACGCCTTAAATATGTGTGTCTGAGTCGTCTATCAAAACTTACAGCTATTTATATGAAGTTGTACAAAAACGCTTTATTTCGTCAAGACAGTGCGTTTCCTACGATTACATGCATTTGAATGGGGAACTCGCCCGAAACAAAGTATAGGTTTTCATTATGTGAATAACTTGAAAATCTTAGCTCAAACAGCTTCAAAACCTGTTTGCCCAGCACGGGGATCTTGAACTGTATAAGATAACGCCTTAAATATGTGTGTCTGAGTCGTCTATCAAAACTTACAGCTATTTATATGAAGTTGTACAAAAACGCTTTATTTCGTCAAGACAGTGCGTTTCCTACGATTACATGCATTTGAATGGGGAACTCGCCCGAAACAAAGTATAGGTTTTCATTATGTGAATAACTTGAAAATCTTAGCTCAAACAGCTTCAAAACCTGTTTGCCCAGCACGGGGATCTTGAACTGTATAAGAATACGCCTTAAATATGTGTGTATGCTTCTTCTATCAAGACTTACAGCTATTTATATGAAGTTGTACAAAAACGCTTTATTTCGTCAAGACAGTGCGTTTCCTACGATTACATGCATTTGAATGGGGAACTCGCCCGAAACAAAGTATAGGTTTTCATTATGTGAATAACTTGAAAATCTTAGCTCAAACAGCTTCAAAACCTGTTTGCCCAGCACGGGGATCTTGAACTGTATAAGATAACGCCTTAAATATGTGTGTATGCTTCTTCTATCAAGACTTACAGCTATTTATATGAACTTGTACAAAAACGCTTTATTTCGTCAAGACAGTGCGTTTCCTACGATTACATGCATTTGAATGGGGAACTCGCCCGAAACAAAGTATAGGTTTTCATTATGTGAATAACTTGAAAATCTTAGCTCAAACAGCTTCAAAACCTGTTTGCCCAGCACGGGGATCTTGAACTGTATAAGATAACGCCTTAAATATGTGTGTCTGAGTCGTCTATCAAAACTTACAGCTATTTATATGAAGTTGTACAAAAACGCTTTATTTCGTCAAGACAGTGCGTTTCATACGATTACATGCATTTGAATGGGGAACTCGCCCGAAACAAAGTATAGGTTTTCATTATGTGAATAACTTGAATATCTTAGCTCAAACAGCTTCAAAACCTGTTTGCCCAGCACGGGGATCTTGAACTGTATAAGATAACGCCTTAAATATGTGTGTATGCTTCTTCTATCAAGACTTACAGCTATTTATATGAAGTTGTACAAAAACGCTTTATTTCGTCAAGACAGTGCGTTTCCTACGATTACATGCATTTGAATGGGGAACTCGCCCGAAACAAAGTATAGGTTTTCATTATGTGAATAACTTGAAAATCTTAGCTCAAACAGCTTCAAAACCTGTTTGCCCAGCACGGGGATCTTGAACTGTATAAGATAACGCCTTAAATATGTGTGTATGCTTCTTCTATCAAGACTTACAGCTATTTATATGAACTTGTACAAAAACGCTTTATTTCGTCAAGACAGTGCGTTTCCTACGATTACATGCATTTGAATGGGGAACTCGCCCGAAACAAAGTATAGGTTTTCATTATGTGAATAACTTGAAAATCTTAGCTCAAACAGCTTCAAAACCTGTTTGCCCAGCACGGGGATCTTGAACTGTATAAGATAACGCCTTAAATATGTGTGTCTGAGTCGTCTATCAAAACTTACAGCTATTTATATGAAGTTGTACAAAAACGCTTTATTTCGTCAAGACAGTGCGTTTCATACGATTACATGCATTTGAATGGGGAACTCGCCCGAAACAAAGTATAGGTTTTCATTATGTGAATAACTTGAATATCTTAGCTCAAACAGCTTCAAAACCTGTTTGCCCAGCACGGGGATCTTGAACTGTATAAGATAACGCCTTAAATATGTGTGTATGCTTCTTCTATCAAGACTTACAGCTATTTATATGAAGTTGTACAAAAACGCTTTATTTCGTCAAGACAGTGCGTTTCCTACGATTACATGCATTTGAATGGGGAACTCGCCCGAAACAAAGTATAGGTTTTCATTATGTGAATAACTTGAAAATCTTAGCTCAAACAGCTTCAAAACCTGTTTGCCCAGCACGGGGATCTTGAACTGTATAAGATAACGCCTTAAATATGTGTGTATGCTTCTTCTATCAAGACTTACAGCTATTTATATGAAGTTGTACAAAAACGCTTTATTTCGTCGAGACAGTGCGTTTCCTACGATTACATGCATTTGAATGGGGAACTCGCCCGAAACAAAGTATAGGTTTTCATTATGTGAATAACTTGAAAATCTTAGCTCAAACAGCTTCAAAACCTGTTTGCCCAGCACGGGGATCTTGAACTGTATAAGATAACGCCTTAAATATGTGTGTATGCTTCTTCTATCAAGACTTACAGCTATTTATATGAAGTTGGACAAAAACGCTTTATTTCGTCAAGACAGTGCGTTTCCTACGATTACATGCATTTGAATGGGGAACTCGCCCGAAACAAAGTATAGGTTTTCATTATGTGAATAACTTGAAAATCTTAGCTCAAACAGCTTCAAAACCTGTTTGCCCAGCACGGGGATCTTGAACTGTATAAGATAACGCCTTAAATATGTGTGTATGCTTCTTCTATCAAGACTTACAGCTATTTATATGAACTTGTACAAAAACGCTTTATTTCGTCAAGACAGTGCGTTTCCTACGATTACATGCATTTGAATGGGGAACTCGCCCGAAACAAAGTATAGGTTTTCATTATGTGAATAACTTGAATATCTTAGCTCAAACAGCTTCAAAACTTGTTTGCCCAGCACGGGGATCTTGAACTGTATAAGATAACGCCTTAAATATGTGTGTCTTAGTCGTCTATCAAAACTTACAGCTATTTATATGAAGTTGTACAAAAACGCTTTATTTCGTCAAGACAGTGCGTTTCCTACGATTACATGCATTTGAATGGGGAACTCGCCCGAAACAAAGTATAGGTTTTCATTATGTGAATAACTTGAAAATCTTAGCTCAAACAGCTTCAAAACCTGTTTGCCCAGCACGGGGATCTTGAACTGTATAAGAATACGCCTTAAATATGTGTGTATGCTTCTTCTATCAAGACTTACAGCTATTTATATGAAGTTGTACAAAAACGCTTTATTTCGTCAAGACAGTGCGTTTCCTACGATTACATGCATTTGAATGGGGAACTCGCCCGAAACAAAGTATAGGTTTTCATTATGTGAATAACTTGAAAATCTTAGCTCAAACAGCTTCAAAACCTGTTTGCCCAGCACGGGGATCTTGAACTGTATAAGATAACGCCTTAAATATGTGTGTATGCTTCTTCTATCAAGACTTACAGCTATTTATATGAAGTTGTACAAAAACGCTTTATTTCGTCAAGACAGTGCGTTTCCTACGATTACATGCATTTGAATGGGGAACTCGCCCGAAACAAAGTATAGGTTTTCATTATGTGAATAACTTGAAAATCTTAGCTCAAACAGCTTCAAAACCTGTTTGCCCAGCACGGGGATCTTGAACTGTATAAGATAACGCCTTAAATATGTGTGTATGCTTCTTCTATCAAGACTTACAGCTATTTATATGAAGTTGTACAAAAACGCTTTATTTCGTCAAGACAGTGCGTTTCCTACGATTACATGCATTTGAATGGGGAACTCGCCCGAAACAAAGTATAGGTTTTCATTATGTGAATAACTTGAATATCTTAGCTCAAACAGCTTCAAAACTTGTTTGCCCAGCACGGGGATCTTGAACTGTATAAGATAACGCCTTAAATATGTGTGTCTGAGTCGTCTATCAAAACTTACAGCTATTTATATGAAGTTGTACAAAAACGCTTTATTTCGTCAAGACAGTGCGTTTCCTACGATTACATGCATTTGAATGGGGAACTCGCCCGAAACAAAGTATAGGTTTTCATTATGTGAATAACTTGAAAATCTTAGCTCAAACAGCTTCAAAACCTGTTTGCCCAGCACGGGGATCTTGAACTGTATAAGATAACGCCTTAAATATGTGTGTCTGAGTCGTCTATCAAAACTTACAGCTATTTATATGAAGTTGTACAAAAACGCTTTATTTCGTCAAGACAGTGCGTTTCCTACGATTACATGCATTTGAATGGGGAACTCGCCCGAAACAAAGTATAGGTTTTCATTATGTGAATAACTTGAAAATCTTAGCTCAAACAGCTTCAAAACCTGTTTGCCCAGCACGGGGATCTTGAACTGTATAAGATAACGCCTTAAATATGTGTGTCTGAGTCGTCTATCAAAACTTACAGCTATTTATATGAAGTTGTACAAAAACGCTTTATTTCGTCAAGACAGTGCGTTTCCTACGATTACATGCATTTGAATGGGGAACTCGCCCGAAACAAAGTATAGGTTTTCATTATGTGAATAACTTGAAAATCTTAGCTCAAACAGCTTCAAAACCTGTTTGCCCAGCACGGGGATCTTGAACTGTATAAGAATACGCCTTAAATATGTGTGTATGCTTCTTCTATCAAGACTTACAGCTATTTATATGAAGTTGTACAAAAACGCTTTATTTCGTCAAGACAGTGCGTTTCCTACGATTACATGCATTTGAATGGGGAACTCGCCCGAAACAAAGTATAGGTTTTCATTATGTGAATAACTTGAAAATCTTAGCTCAAACAGCTTCAAAACCTGTTTGCCCAGCACGGGGATCTTGAACTGTATAAGATAACGCCTTAAATATGTGTGTATGCTTCTTCTATCAAGACTTACAGCTATTTATATGAACTTGTACAAAAACGCTTTATTTCGTCAAGACAGTGCGTTTCCTACGATTACATGCATTTGAATGGGGAACTCGCCCGAAACAAAGTATAGGTTTTCATTATGTGAATAACTTGAAAATCTTAGCTCAAACAGCTTCAAAACCTGTTTGCCCAGCACGGGGATCTTGAACTGTATAAGATAACGCCTGAAATATGTGTGTCTGAGTCGTCTATCAAAACTTACAGCTATTTATATGAAGTTGTACAAAAACGCTTTATTTCGTCAAGACAGTGCGTTTCATACGATTACATGCATTTGAATGGGGAACTCGCCCGAAACAAAGTATAGGTTTTCATTATGTGAATAACTTGAATATCTTAGCTCAAACAGCTTCAAAACCTGTTTGCCCAGCACGGGGATCTTGAACTGTATAAGATAACGCCTTAAATATGTGTGTCTGAGTCGTCTATCAAAACTTACAGCTATTTATATGAAGTTGTACAAAAACGCTTTATTTCGTCAAGACAGTGCGTTTCCTACGATTACATGCATTTGAATGGGGAACTCGCCCGAAACAAAGTATAGGTTTTCATTATGTGAATAACTTGAAAATCTTAGCTCAAACAGCTTCAAAACCTGTTTGCCCAGCACGGGGATCTTGAACTGTATAAGATAACGCCTTAAATATGTGTGTCTGAGTCGTCTATCAAAACTTACAGCTATTTATATGAAGTTGTACAAAAACGCTTTATTTCGTCAAGACAGTGCGTTTCCTACGATTACATGCATTTGAATGGGGAACTCGCCCGAAACAAAGTATAGGTTTTCATTATGTGAATAACTTGAAAATCTTAGCTCAAACAGCTTCAAAACCTGTTTGCCCAGCACGGGGATCTTGAACTGTATAAGAATACGCCTTAAATATGTGTGTATGCTTCTTCTATCAAGACTTACAGCTATTTATATGAAGTTGTACAAAAACGCTTTATTTCGTCAAGACAGTGCGTTTCCTACGATTACATGCATTTGAATGGGGAACTCGCCCGAAACAAAGTATAGGTTTTCATTATGTGAATAACTTGAAAATCTTAGCTCAAACAGCTTCAAAACCTGTTTGCCCAGCACGGGGATCTTGAACTGTATAAGATAACGCCTTAAATATGTGTGTCTGAGTCGTCTATCAAAACTTACAGCTATTTATATGAAGTTGTACAAAAACGCTTTATTTCGTCAAGACAGTGCGTTTCCTACGATTACATGCATTTGAATGGGGAACTCGCCCGAAACAAAGTATAGGTTTTCATTATGTGAATAACTTGAAAATCTTAGCTCAAACTGCTTCAAAACCTGTTTGCCCAGCACGGGGATCTTGAACTGTATAAGATAACGCCTTAAATATGTGTGTCTGAGTCGTCTATCAAAACTTACAGCTATTTATATGAAGTTGTACAAAACGCTTTATTTCGTCAAGACAGTGCGTTTCCTACGATTACATGCATTTGAATGGGGAACTCGCCCGAAACAAAGTATAGGTTTTCATTATGTGAATAACTTGAAAATCTTAGCTCAAACAGCTTCAAAACCTGTTTGCCCAGCACGGGGATCTTGAACTGTATAAGATAACGCCTTAAATATGTGTGTCTGAGTCGTCTATCAAAACTTACAGCTATTTATATGAAGTTGTACAAAAACGCTTTATTTCGTCAAGACAGTGCGTTTCCTACGATTACATGCATTTGAATGGGGAACTCGCCCGAAACAAAGTATAGGTTTTCATTATGTGAATAACTTGAAAATCTTAGCTCAAACAGCTTCAAAACCTGTTTGCCCAGCACGGGGATCTTGAACTGTATAAGATAACGCCTTAAATATGTGTGTATGCTTCTTCTATCAAGACTTACAGCTATTTATATGAAGTTGTACAAAAACGCTTTATTTCGTCAAGACAGTGCGTTTCCTACGATTACATGCATTTGAATGGGGAACTCGCCCGAAACAAAGTATAGGTTTTCATTATGTGAATAACTTGAAAATCTTAGCTCAAACAGCTTCAAAACCTGTTTGCCCAGCACGGGGATCTTGAACTGTATAAGATAACGCCTTAAATATGTGTGTATGCTTCTTCTATCAAGACTTACAGCTATTTATATGAAGTTGTACAAAAACGCTTTATTTCGTCAAGACAGTGCGTTTCCTACGATTACATGCATTTGAATGGGGAACTCGCCCGAAACAAAGTATAGGTTTTCATTATGTGAATAACTTGAAAATCTTAGCTCAAACAGCTTCAAAACCTGTTTGCCCAGCACGGGGATCTTGAACTGTATAAGATAACGCCTTAAATATGTGTGTCTGAGTCGTCTATCAAAACTTACAGCTATTTATATGAAGTTGTACAAAAACGCTTTATTTCGTCAAGACAGTGCGTTTCCTACGATTACATGCATTTGAATGGGGAACTCGCCCGAAACAAAGTATAGGTTTTCATTATGTGAATAACTTGAAAATCTTAGCTCAAACAGCTTCAAAACCTGTTTGCCCAGCACGGGGATCTTGAACTGTATAAGATAACGCCTTAAATATGTGTGTCTGAGTCGTCTATCAAAACTTACAGCTATTTATATGAAGTTGTACAAAAACGCTTTATTTCGTCAAGACAGTGCGTTTCCTACGATTACATGCATTTGAATGGGGAACTCGCCCGAAACAAAGTATAGGTTTTCATTATGTGAATAACTTGAAAATCTTAGCTCAAACAGCTTCAAAACCTGTTTGCCCAGCACGGGGATCTTGAACTGTATAAGATAACGCCTTAAATATGTGTGTCTGAGTCGTCTATCAAAACTTACAGCTATTTATATGAAGTTGTACAAAAACGCTTTATTTCGTCAAGACAGTGCGTTTCCTACGATTACATGCATTTGAATGGGGAACTCGCCCGAAACAAAGTATAGGTTTTCATTATGTGAATAACTTGAAAATCTTAGCTCAAACAGCTTCAAAACCTGTTTGCCCAGCACGGGGATCTTGAACTGTATAAGAATACGCCTTAAATATGTGTGTATGCTTCTTCTATCAAGACTTACAGCTATTTATATGAAGTTGTACAAAAACGCTTTATTTCGTCAAGACAGTGCGTTTCCTACGATTACATGCATTTGAATGGGGAACTCGCCCGAAACAAAGTATAGGTTTTCATTATGTGAATAACTTGAAAATCTTAGCTCAAACTGCTTCAAAACCTATTTGCCCAGCACGGGGATCTTGAACTGTATAAGATAACGCCTTAAATATGTGTGTCTGAGTCGTCTATCAAAACTTACAGCTATTTATATGAAGTTGTACAAAAACGCTTTATTTCGTCAAGACAGTGCGTTTCCTACGATTACATGCATTTGAATGGGGAACTCGCCCGAAACAAAGTATAGGTTTTCATTATGTGAATAACTTGAAAATCTTAGCTCAAACAGCTTCAAAACCTGTTTGCCCAGCACGGGGATCTTGAACTGTATAAGATAACGCCTTAAATATGTGTGTATGCTTCTTCTATCAAGACTTACAGCTATTTATATGAAGTTGTACAAAAACGCTTTATTTCGTCAAGACAGTGCGTTTCCTACGATTACATGCATTTGAATGGGGAACTCGCCCGAAACAAAGTATAGGTTTTCATTATGTGAATAACTTGAAAATCTTAGCTCAAACAGCTTCAAAACCTGTTTGCCCAGCACGGGGATCTTGAACTGTATAAGATAACGCCTTAAATATGTGTGTCTGAGTCGTCTAACAAAACTTACAGCTATTTATATGAAGTTGTACAAAAACGCTTTATTTCGTCAAGACAGTGCGTTTCCTACGATTACATGCATTTGAATGGGGAACTCGCCCGAAACAAAGTATAGGTTTTCATTATGTGAATAACTTGAAAATCTTAGCTCAAACAGCTTCAAAACCCTTTTGCCCAGCACGGGGATCTTGAACTGTATAAGATAACGCCTTAAATATGTGTGTCTGAGTCGTCTATCAAAACTTACAGCTATTTATATGAAGTTGTACAAAAACGCTTTATTTCGTCAAGACAGTGCGTTTCCTACGATTACATGCATTTGAATGGGGAACTCGCCCGAAACAAAGTATAGGTTTTCATTATGTGAATAACTTGAAAATCTTAGCTCAAACAGCTTCAAAACCTGTTTGCCCAGCACGGGGATCTTGAACTGTATAAGAATACGCCTTAAATATGTGTGTATGCTTCTTCTATCAAGACTTACAGCTATTTATATGAAGTTGTACAAAAACGCTTTATTTCGTCAAGACAGTGCGTTTCCTACGATTACATGCATTTGAATGGGGAACTCGCCCGAAACAAAGTATAGGTTTTCATTATGTGAATAACTTGAAAATCTTAGCTCAAACTGCTTCAAAACCTGTTTGCCCAGCACGGGGATCTTGAACTGTATAAGATAACGCCTTAAATATGTGTGTCTGAGTCGTCTATCAAAACTTACAGCTATTTATATGAAGTTGTACAAAACGCTTTATTTCGTCAAGACAGTGCGTTTCCTACGATTACATGCATTTGAATGGGGAACTCGCCCGAAACAAAGTATAGGTTTTCATTATGTGAATAACTTGAAAATCTTAGCTCAAACAGCTTCAAAACCTGTTTGCCCAGCACGGGGATCTTGAACTGTATAAGATAACGCCTTAAATATGTGTGTCTGAGTCGTCTATCAAAACTTACAGCTATTTATATGAAGTTGTACAAAAACGCTTTATTTCGTCAAGACAGTGCGTTTCCTACGATTACATGCATTTGAATGGGGAACTCGCCCGAAACAAAGTATAGGTTTTCATTATGTGAATAACTTGAAAATCTTAGCTCAAACAGCTTCAAAACCTGTTTGCCCAGCACGGGGATCTTGAACTGTATAAGAATACGCCTTAAATATGTGTGTATGCTTCTTCTATCAAGACTTACAGCTATTTATATGAAGTTGTACAAAAACGCTTTATTTCGTCAAGACAGTGCGTTTCCTACGATTACATGCATTTGAATGGGGAACTCGCCCGAAACAAAGTATAGGTTTTCATTATGTGAATAACTTGAAAATCTTAGCTCAAACAGCTTCAAAACCTGTTTGCCCAGCACGGGGATCTTGAACTGTATAAGATAACGCCTTAAATATGTGTGTCTGAGTCGTCTATCAAAACTTACAGCTATTTATATGAAGTTGTACAAAAACGCTTTATTTCGTCAAGACAGTGCGTTTCCTACGATTACATGCATTTGAATGGGGAACTCGCCCGAAACAAAGTATAGGTTTTCATTATGTGAATAACTTGAAAATCTTAGCTCAAACAGCTTCAAAACCTGTTTGCCCAGCACGGGGATCTTGAACTGTATAAGATAACGCCTTAAATATGTGTGTCTGAGTCGTCTATCAAAACTTACAGCTATTTATATGAAGTTGTACAAAAACGCTTTATTTCGTCAAGACAGTGCGTTTCCTACGATTACATGCATTTGAATGGGGAACTCGCCCGAAACAAAGTATAGGTTTTCATTATGTGAATAACTTGAAAATCTTAGCTCAAACAGCTTCAAAACCTGTTTGCCCAGCACGGGGATCTTGAACTGTATAAGATAACGCCTTAAATATGTGTGTCTGAGTCGTCTATCAAAACTTACAGCTATTTATATGAAGTTGTACAAAAACGCTTTATTTCGTCAAGACAGTGCGTTCCTACGATTACATGCATTTGAATGGGGAACTCGCCCGAAACAAAGTATAGGTTTTCATTATGTGAATAACTTGAAAATCTTAGCTCAAACAGCTTCAAAACCTGTTTGCCCAGCACGGGGATCTTGAACTGTATAAGATAACGCCTTAAATATGTGTGTCTGAGTCGTCTATCAAAACTTACAGCTATTTATATGAAGTTGTACAAAAACGCTTTATTTCGTCAAGACAGTGCGTTTCCTACGATTACATGCATTTGAATGGGGAACTCGCCCGAAACAAAGTATAGGTTTTCATTATGTGAATAACTTGAAAATCTTAGCTCAAACAGCTTCAAAACCTGTTTGCCCAGCACGGGGATCTTGAACTGTATAAGAATACGCCTTAAATATGTGTGTATGCTTCTTCTATCAAGACTTACAGCTATTTATATGAAGTTGTACAAAAACGCTTTATTTCGTCAAGACAGTGCGTTTCCTACGATTACATGCATTTGAATGGGGAACTCGCCCGAAACAAAGTATAGGTTTTCATTATGTGAATAACTTGAAAATCTTAGCTCAAACAGCTTCAAAACCTGTTTGCCCAGCACGGGGATCTTGAACTGTATAAGATAACGCCTTAAATATGTGTGTATGCTTCTTCTATCAAGACTTACAGCTATTTATATGAAGTTGTACAAAAACGCTTTATTTCGTCAAGACAGTGCGTTTCCTACGATTACATGCATTTGAATGGGGAACTCGTCCGAAACAAAGTATAGGTTTTCATTATGTGAATAACTTGAAAATCTTAGCTCAAACAGCTTCAAAACCTGTTTGCCCAGCACGGGGATCTTGAACTGTATAAGATAACGCCTTAAATATGTGTGTATGCTTCTTCTATCAAGACTTACAGCTATTTATATGAAGTTGTACAAAAACGCTTTATTTCGTCAAGACAGTGCGTTTCCTACGATTACATGCATTTGAATGGGGAACTCGCCCGAAACAAAGTATAGGTTTTCATTATGTGAATAACTTGAAAATCTTAGCTCAAACAGCTTCAAAACCTGTTTGCCCAGCACGGGGATCTTGAACTGTATAAGATAACGCCTTAAATATGTGTGTCTGAGTCGTCTATCAAAACTTACAGCTATTTATATGAAGTTGTACAAAAACGCTTTATTTCGTCAAGACAGTGCGTTTCCTACGATTACATGCATTTGAATGGGGAACTCGCCCGAAACAAAGTATAGGTTTTCATTATGTGAATAACTTGAAAATCTTAGCTCAAACAGCTTCAAAACCTGTTTGCCCAGCACGGGGATCTTGAATTGTATAAGATAACGCCTTAAATATGTGTGTATGCTTCTTCTATAAGACTTACAGCTATTTATATGAAGTTGTATAAACGCTTTATTTCGTCAAGACAGTGCGTTTCCTACGATTACATGCATTTGAATGGGGAACTCGCCCGAAACAAAGTATAGGTTTTCATTATGTGAATAACTTGAAAATCTTAGCTCAAACAGCTTCAAAACCTCTTTGTCCAGCACGGGGATCTTGAACTGTATAAGATAACGCCTTAAATATGTGTGTCTGAGTCGTCTATCAAAACTTACAGCTATTTATATTAAGTTGTACAAAAACGCTTTATTTTCGTCAAGACAGTGCGTTTCCTACGATTACATGCATTTGAATGGGGAACTCGCCCGAAACAAAGTATAGGTTTTCATTATGTGAATAACTTGAAAATCTTAGCTCAAACAGCTTCAAAACCTGTTTGCCCAGCACGGGGATCTTGAACTGTATAAGATAACGCCTTAAATATGTGTGTATGCTTCTTCTATCAAGACTTACAGCTATTTATATGAAGTTGTACAAAAACGTTTTTTTTCGTCAAGACAGTGCGTTTCCTACGATGATACCAAGATGGCGCTGGAGTGACGGCAGCCTTTCCAAGTAGCTCTGCAACACCACACTTTTTCTTAACTTTTAACTTTTTTTAGACTAGGCTTTCAAACTTTATTTCACCTTCCTCTAGTTACTGTACTTCTACCTCTTAGATATAGCGATACAAGATGGATAATGCACTTTTTAAAACTTCTGGAACCAGCTCCTTCATCTACTCGAGAGCGGAGCTGCTGGCTCTAAGAACAAAGGGACAGACCGGCATGCGACACAACATCCCGGCTGAGATAAAGAGGAGCTACAGAGGCTGCAAGGCTGGAGCGAGGAAAGCGGATCACCGGAGGCAATTCAAACCATCAATCCCGACAGTGATAATGGGCAACGTGAACTCGCTACCGAATAAAATGGACGAACTGTGTGCTCTGAACAACCACCGACTATACCGTGAGTGCAGTTTGTTTATCTTCACGGAGACGTGGCTAACCGAGCTAACGCCACAGGCTAACGTAGACCTATGCGGTTTCACATCCGTGAGAGCCGATAGGGACACGCAGGCCAGCGGAAAAAGCAGAGGTGGGGGACTCATTGTCTACGTTAACAACAGATACTGCAACCCCGGACACGTCTCCGTTAAAGTTTCGGTATGCCGTCCGGACCTGGAGCTGCTAGCTGTTAGCTTGCGGCCATATTATCTACCTCGGGAGTTCAGTCATGTGATCTGTGTGTGTGTTTACATTCCTCCGAGGGCCGACGCAACAGCTGCCTGTGAGAAAATACACACAGTCACAGCAAGACTCCAGACACAAAACCCCGAAGATTTCATTATTATATCTGGAGACTTTAATCATGCCACACTGGATTCTACTCTGGCTGCTTTTCACCAGTTTGTGAATTGTCCCACAAGGAGCAACAGGACAATTGACCTACTGTATGCTAATGTGAGAGATGCATACAGAGCCACCCCCCTCCCCCCACTAGGGAAGTCAGACCACAACCTGGTTTACCTACAGCCACAATACACACCCCTCGTCCAAAGGCAGCCTGTCACAACACGTTCCATCAGGAGATGGACCCCAGAAAAGGAGGATGCTCTGAGAGACTGTTATGACACCACAGACTGGGACGTGCTTCTGAGCCCACATGGTGAGGACATAGAGGGGGCGACACACTGTCTTACAGACTACCTCAACTTTTGTGTGGACACGGTCGCCCCTGCTAAGACGGTACGGTGTTACCCTAATAACAAACCGTGGGTAACACCTCATCGGGTGAGGGCCTCCAGCTCGCACTGGAGCGGTTCGCAGCCGAGTGTGAAGCAGCGGGAATGAGGATCAGCACCTCCAAATCTGAGGCCATGGTTCTCAGCCGGAAAAGGGTGGAGTGCCCACTCCGGGTCGGGGATGAGGTCCTGCCCCAAGTGGAGGAGTTCAAGTATCTCGGGGTCTTGTTCGCGAGTGATGGGAGAAGGGAGCCGGAGATCGACAGACGGATTGGGGCTGCAGCTGCAGTAATGCAGACGCTGCACCGGTCCGTCGTGGTGAAGAGGGAGCTGAGTGTAAAAGCGAAGCTCGCAATTTACCGGTCGATCTACGTCCCTACCCTCACCTATGGCCACGAGCTGTGGATAGTGACCGAAAGGACGAGATCGCGGATACAAGCGGCGGAAATGAGCTTCCTCCAAAGGGTGGCTGGCATCTCCCTTAGAGATAGGGTGAGAAGTTCGGCTATCCGGGAGGGGCTCAGAGTAGAGCCGCTGCTGCTCCACATCGAAAGGAGCCAGCTGAGGTGGTTTGGGCATCTGACAAGGATGCCCCCTGGGCGCCTCCTGGGTGAGGTGTTCCAGGCATGTCCCACCGGGAGGAGGCCCCGGGGCAGACCCAGGACACGCTGGAGAGATTATATCTCTCGGCTGGCCTGGGAACGCCTTGGTGTTCCCCCGGATGAGCTGGAGGAGGTGGCTGGGGAGAGGGAGGTCTGGGCCTCTTTGCTTAGGCTGCTGCCCCCGCGACCCGGCCCCGGATAAAGCGGACGAAGATGGATGGATGGATGGATGGGTAACACAGGAAGTCAAAGCTGTCCTCAACATGAAGAAGAAGGCTTTCAGGAGCAAAGTGAAGGAGGAGATGAAAGCAGCACAGCGGGAGGTGAACCGCTGCCTGAGGGAAGCAAAGGACACCTACAGGAGGAAGGTGGAGCAGAAGTTGGAGAGGAACAATATGAGGGAGGTCTGGAATGGTGTGAAAACTATCACAGGCCACAACACCAAGAACAGCACAGTGGGGGGGACTGTGGAGAAGGCAAACGAACTCAACAACTTCTTCAACAGGTTTGACCAGCCCACAACCCCCCCACCCTCACCCTCACCTTCACTACAGAGCCCTCTCCCCACTCTCCTACCTCCCTTGCTTCCCCCCCTTTCTGACACTATAATGACACCCCCCTCCTCCAATCCCTCTCTCAGCAGCAGGACATCTTCCCCCCCCCCTCCTTCCAATCATCTCCCAGTGTCACAGTGGATCAGGTCAGGAGACAACTGAGGAAGCTTCGCCCCAGAAAGGCAGCAGGTCCGGACAAGGTGTGTCCGAGGATGCTAAAGGCGTGTGCTGCTGAACTTGGGGAGCCGCTACAACGAGTCTTCAATCTCAGTCTGCGACTGGGGAGGGTGCCCACCCTATGGAAGACATCCTGCATTGTCCCGGTCCCCAAAAGGAACCGGCCCAATGAGCTGAATGACTGTGGCACTGACATCGCATCTTATGAAGACTCTAGAGCGGCTCTTCCTCAACCTCCTCCGACCACAGGTGCAACATGCCCAGGACCCACTACAGTTCGCCTACAAGGCGGGTGTGGGAGTGGAGGATGCCATCCTGTACCTCCTGCATAGAGCCCACTCACACCTCGATGGGGGAAAAGGCACGGTCAGGATCCTGTTTCTTGACTTTTCCAGTGCCTTTAATACCATCCAGCCCTGTCTGCTCCAGGAGAAACTGAACAGGATGGAGGTGGACCCCTGCCTGGTGGCTTGGATCTCCGACTACCTCACCGACAGGCCACAGTACGTCAGGCTGAAGGACATCACGTCTGACACTGTGGTCAGCAGCACAGGAGCACCACAGGGAACTGTGCTGTCCCCTCTTCTCTTCACCCTGTACACCTCTGACTTCTGCTACAACTCTGAATTATGTCACATTCAGAAGTTTGCAGACGACACAGCCATCATGGGGTGTATCTGGGATGATCAGGAAGAGGAGTACAGAAGTCTGGTGAGGAACTTTGTCACATGGAGTCACACAAACCACCTGCAACTCAACACCTCAAAGACTAAGGAACTGGTTGTGGACTTTGGGAGGTCCAGAGCAGGTCCACTGCCGGTTCAGATAGAGGGGGAGGAGGTGGAGGTGGTCAACAAGTACAAGTACCTCGGGCTGTGGGTGGACAATAAACTGGACTGGTCATGCAACACAGAGCACCTGTACAAAAAAGCCCAAAGCCGACTGTACTTCCTCAGGAGGCTGAGGTCTTTCAACATCTGCAGGAAGCTCCTGAGGATGTTTTACCAGTCGGTGGTTGCTGGAGTACTTTTCTATGCTGTGGTGTGCTGGGGGAGCAGCACAGCAAAGAAGGACTCATCCAGGCTGGAAAAACTGATCAGGAAGGCTGGCTCTGTGGTTGGCATGAAGCTGGACACTCTGGTGTCAGTGGCAGAGAAAAGGACACTAAAGAAACTGCTGGACATTATGGACGATGCTGGGCATCCTCTGCACACGGCCATAAACAACCAGAAGAGTCTGTTCAGTGACAGGTTGCTTCTCCCAAAGACAAGAACCAACAGACTTAAAAACTCCTTTGTCCCACACGCCATCAAACTGTTTAACTCCTCTCTGGAGGGGAGAGGGAGGAGAAACAGGAGGACAAAGGAGGGGGGAACAACTAAGCTGTAGTGCCTCTCCACTTCACTGTGTAATACCTTTGTGCAATACTTTTTGTTAATAATCATACTTGAAATGTGCAATTCACTTGTATTTTTATTTTTATTTTTATTCCTATTTATTCTATTTATCCCCTTTGTATATTTTATCTATATATGTCTTTGTATTTATATATGTGTGTGTGTATATATATATATATATATATATATATATATATATATATATATATATATATATGTATATATATATAATATTCTTGACTCTGTAACTTCTGTCGGTGCTGTGCTTTTTGGAAAACAAATTTCCCAGAGGAACCTACCCGAGGGATTAATAAAGTTTTATCTTATCTTATCTTATCTCTTACATGCATTTGAATGGGGAACTCGCCCAAAACAAAGTATAGGTTTTCATCATGTGAATAACTTGAAAAACTTAGCTCAAACAGCTTCAAAACCTGTTTGCCCAGCACGGGGATCTTGAACTGTATAAGATAACGCCTTAAATATGTGTGTATGCTTCTTCTATCAAGACTTACAGCTATTTATATGAAGTTGTACAAAAACGCTTTATTTCGTCAAGACAGTGCGTTTCCTACGATTACATGCATTTGAATGGGGAACTCGCCCGAAACAAAGTATAGGTTTTCATTATGTGAATAACTTGAAAATCTTAGCTCAAACAGCTTCAAAACCTGTTTGCCCAGCACGGGGATCTTGAACTGTATAAGATAACGCCTTAAATATGTGTGTATGCTTCTTCTATCAAGACTTACAGCTATTTATATGAAGTTGTACAAAAACGCTTTATTTCGTCAAGACAGTGCGTTTCCTACGATTACATGCATTTGAATGGGGAACTCGCCCGAAACAAAGTATAGGTTTTCATTATGTGAATAACTTGAAAATCTTAGCTCAAACAGCTTCAAAACCTGTTTGCCCAGCACGGGGATCTTGAACTGTATAAGATAAGGCCTTAAATATGTGTGTCTGAATCGCCTATCAAAACTTACAGCTATTTATATGAAGTTGTACAAAAACGCTTTATTTCGTCAAGACAGTGCGTTTCCTACGATTACATGCATTTGAATGGGGAACTCGCCCGAAACAAAGTATAGGTTTTCATTATGTGAATAACTTGAAAATCTTAGCTCAAACAGCTTCAAAACCTGTTTGCCCAGCACGGGGATCTTGAACTGTATAAGATAACGCCTTAAATATGTGTGTCTGAGTCGTCTATCAAAACTTACAGCTATTTATATGCAGTTGTACAAAAACGCTTTATTTCGTCAACACAGTGCGTTTCCTACGATTACATGCATTTGAATGGGGAATTCGCCCGAAACAAAGTATAGGTTTTCATTATGTGAATAACTTGAAAATCTTAGCTCAAACAGCTTCAAAACCTGTTTGCCCAGCACGGGGATCTTGAACTGTATAAGATAACGCCTTAAATATGTGTGTATGCTTCTTCTATCAAGACTTACAGCGATTTATATGAAGTTGTACAAAAACGCTTTATTTCGTCAAGACAGTGCGTTTCCTACGATTACATGCATTTGAATGGGGAACTCGCCCGAAACAAAGTATAGGTTTTCATTATGTGAATAACTTGAAAATCTTAGCTCAAACAGCTTCAAAACCTGTTTGCCCAGCACGGGGATCTTGAACTGTATAAGATAACGCCTTAAATATGTGTGTCTGAGTCGTCTATCAAAAGTTACAGCTATTTATATGAAGTTGTACAAAAACGCTTTATTTCGTCAAGACAGTGCGTTTCCTACGATTACATGCATTTGAATGGGGAACTCGCCCGAAACAAAGTATAGGTTTTCATTATGTGAATAACTTGAAAATCTTAGCTCAAACAGCTTCAAAACCTGTGTGCCCAGCACGGGGATAAAGAAGTGTATTAGATAAAGCCATAAATATGTGTGTCTGATTCTTCTATCCAAAGTTACAGCTATTTATATGAAGTTGTACAAAAACGCTTTTTTTCGTCAAGCCAGTGCGTTTCTTACGATTACATGCATTTGAATGGGGAGCTCGCCCGAAACAAAGTATAGGTTTTCATTATGTGAATAACTTGGAAATCTTAGCTCAAACAGCTTCAAAACCTGTGTGCCCAGCACGGGGATATAGAAGTGTAGTAGATAAAGCCATAAATATGTGTGTCTGATTCTTCTATCCAAAGTTACAGCTATTTATATGAAGTTGTACAAAAACACTTTTTTTCGTCAAGCCAGTGCGTTTCTTACGATTACATGCATTTGAATGGGGAGCTCGCCCGAAACAAAGTATAGGTTTTCATTATGTGAATAACTTGGAAATCTTAGCTCAAACAGCTTCAAAACCTGTGTGCCCAGCACGGGGATATAGAAGTCTATTAGATAAAGCCATAAATATGTGTGTCTGAGTCTTCTATCAAAAGTTACAGCTATTTATATGAAGTTGTACAAAAACGCTTTTTTTCGTCAAGCCAGTGCGTTTCTTACGATTACATGCATTTGAATGGGGAGCTCGCCCGAAACAAAGTATAGGTTTTCATTATGTGAATAACTTGGAAATCTTAGCTCAAACAGCTTCAAAACCTGTGTGCCCAGCACGGGGATAAAGAAGTGTATTAGATAAAGCCATAAATATGTGTGTCTGAGTCTTCTATCAAAAGTTACAGCTATTTATATGAAGTTGTACAAAAACGCTTTTTTTCGTCAAGCCAGTGCGTTTCTTACGATTACATGCATTTGAATGGGGAGCTCGCCCGAAACAAAGTATAGGTTTTCATTATGTGAATAACTTGGAAATCGTAGCTCAAACAGCTTCAAAACCTGTGTGCCCAGCACGGGGATAAAGAAGTGTATTAGATAAAGCCATAAATACAGTGGGGCAAAAAAGTATTTAGTCAGCCACCGATTGTGCAAGTTCCCCCACTTAAAATGATGACAGAGGTCAGTAATTTGCACCAGAGGTACACTTCAACTGTGAGAGACAGAATGTGAAAAAAAAATCCATGAATTCACATGGTAGGATTTGTAAAGAATTTATTCGTAAATCAGGGTGGAAAATAAGTATTTGGTCACCTCAAACAAGGAAAATCCCTGGCTCTCACAGACCTGTAACGTCTTCTGTAAGAAGCTTTTCTGTCCCCCACTCGTTACCTGTATGAATGGCACCTGTTTGGCCTCATCATCTGTATAAAAGACACCTGTCCACAGCCTCAACCAGTCAGACTCCAAACTCCGCCATGGCCAAGACCAAAGAGCTTTCGAAGGACACCAGGAAAAGAATTGTAGACCTGCACCAGACTGGGAAGAGTGAATCTACAATAGGCAAGCAGCTTGGTGTGAAAAAATCAACTGTGGGAGCAATCATCAGAAAATGGAAGACATACAAGACCACTGATAATCTCCCTCGATCTGGGGCTCCACGCAAGATCTCATCCCGTGGGGTCAAAATGATCATGAGAACGGTGAGCAAAGATCCCAGAACCACACGGGGGGACCTGGTGAATGACCTGCAGAGAGCTGGGACCAAAGTAACAAAGGTCACCATCAGTAACACACTACAACGGCAGGGAATCAAATCCCGCAGTGCCAGACGTGTTCCGCTGCTGAAGCCAGTGCATGTCCAGGCCCGTCTGAAGTTTGCCAGAGAGCACATGGATGATACAGCAGAGGATTGGGAGAATGTCATGTGGTCAGATGAAACCAAAGTAGAACTTTTTGGTATAAACTCAACTCGTCGTGTTTGGAGGAAGAAGAATACTGAGTTGCATCCCAAGAACACCATACCTACTGTGAAGCATGGGGGTGGAAACATCATGCTATGGGGCTGTTTTTCTGCCAAGGGGACAGGACGACTGATCCGTGTTAAGGACAGAATGAATGGGGCCAAGTATCGTGAGATTTTGAGCCAAAACCTCCTTCCATCAGTGAGAACTTTGAAGATGAAACGAGGCTGGGTCTTCCAACATGACAATGATCCAAAACACACCGCCCGGGCAACAAAGGAGTGGCTCCGTAAGAAGCATTTGAAAGTCCTGGAGTGGCCTAGCCAGTCTCCAGACCTCAACCCCATAGAACATCTGTGGCGGGAGTTGAAAGTCCGTGTTGCTCAGCGACAGCCCCAAAACATCACTGCTCTTGAGAAGATCTGCATGGAGGAATGGGCCAAAATACCAGCTACTGTGTGTGCAAACCTGGTAAAGACCTATAGTAAACGTTTGACCTCTGTTATTGCCAACAAAGGTTATGTTACAAAGTATTGAGTTGTATTTTTGTTATTGACCAAATACTTATTTTCCACCCTGATTTACGAATAAATTCTTTACAAATCCTACCATGTGAATTCATGGATTTTTTTTTCACATTCTGTCTCTCACAGTTGAAGTGTACCTCTGGTGCAAATTACTGACCTCTGTCATCATTTTAAGTGGGGGAACTTGCACAATCGGTGGCTGACTAAATACTTTTTTGCCCCACTGTATGTGTGTCTGAGTCTTCTATCCAAAGTTACAGCTATTTATATGAAGTTGTACAAAAATGCTTTTTTTCGTCAAGCCAGTGCTTTTCTTACGATTACATGCATTTGAATGGGGAGCTCGCCCGAAACAAAGTATAGGTTTTCATTATGTGAATAACTTGAAAATCTTAGCTCAAACAGCTTCAAAACCTGTGTGCCCAGCACGGGGATATAGAAGTCTATTAGATAAAGCCATAAATATGTGTGTCTGAGTCTTCTATCAAAAGTTACAGCTATTTATATGAAGTTGTACAAAAACGCTTTTTTTCGTCAAGCCAGTGCGTTTCTTACGATTACATGCATTTGAATGGGGAGCTCGCCTGAAACAAAGTATATGTTTTCATTATGTGAATAACTTGGAAATCTTAGCTCAAACAGCTTCAAAACCTGTGTGCCCAGCACGGGGATAAAGAAGTGTATTAGATAAAGCCATAAATATGTGTGTCTGAGTCTTGTATCCAAAGTTACAGCTATTTATATGAAGTTGTACAAAAATGCTTTTTTTCGTCAAGCCAGTGCTTTTCTTACGATTACATGCATTTGAATGGGGAGCTCGCCCGAAACAAAGTATAGGTTTTCATTATGTGAATAACTTGAAAATCTTAGCTCAAACAGCTTCAAAACCTGTGTGCCCAGCACGGGGATATAGAAGTCTATTAGATAAAGCCATAAATATGTGTGTCTGATTCTTCTATCCAAAGTTACAGCTATTTATATGAAGTTGTACAAAAACGCTTTTTTTCGTCAAGCCAGTGCGTTTCTTACGATTACATGCATTTGAATGGGGAGCTCGCCCGAAACAAAGTATAGGTTTTCATTATGTGAATAACTTGGAAATCTTAGCTCAAACAGCTTCAAAACCTGTGTGCCCAGCACGGGGATAAAGAAGTGTATTAGATAAAGCCATAAATATGTGTGTCTGAGTCTTCTATCCAAAGTTACAGCTATTTATATGAAGTTGTACAAAAAAGCTTTTTTTCGTCAAGCCAGTGCGTTTCTTACGATTACATGCATTTGAATGGGGAGCTCGCCCGAAACAAAGTATAGGTTTTCATTATGTGAATAACTTGAAAATCTTAGCTCAAACAGCTTAAAAACCTGTGTGCCCAGCACGGGGATATAGAAGTGTATTAGATAAAGCCATAAATATGTGTGTCTGAGTCTTCTATCCAAAGTTACAGCTATTTATATGAAGTTGTACAAAAACGCTTTTTTTCGTCAAGCCAGTGCGTTTCTTACGATTACATGCATTTGAATGGGGAGCTCGCCCGAAACAAAGTATAGGTTTTCATTATGTGAATAACTTGGAAATCTTAGCTCAAACAGCTTCAAAACCTGTGTGCCCAGCACGGGGATATAGAAGTGTATTAGATAAAGCCATAAATATGTATGTCTGAGTCTTCTATCCAAAGTTACAGCTATTTATATGAAGTTGCACAAAAACGCTTTTTTTCGTCAAGCCAGTGCGTTTCTTACGATTACATGCATTTGAATGGGGAGCTCGCCCGAAACAAAGTATAGGTTTTCATTATGTGAATAACTTTAAAATCTTAGCTCAAACAGCTTCAAAACATGTGTGCCCAGCACGGGGATATAGAAGTCTATTAGATAAAGCCATAAATATGTGTGTCTGAGTCTTCTATCAAAAGTTACAGCTATTTATATGAAGTTGTACAAAAACGCTTTTTTTCGTCAAGCCAGTGCGTTTCTTACGATTACATGCATTTGAATGGGGAGCTCGCCCGAAACAAAGTATAGGTTTTCATTATGTGAATAACTTGGAAATCGTAGCTCAAACAGCTTCAAAACCTGTGTGCCCAGCACGGGGATAAAGAAGTGTATTAGATAAAGCCATAAATATGTGTGTCTGAGTCTTCTATCCAAAGTTACAGCTATTTATATGAAGTTGTACAAAAATGCTTTTTTTCGTCAAGCCAGTGCTTTTCTTACGATTACATGCATTTGAATGGGGAGCTCGCCCGAAACAAAGTATAGGTTTTCATTATGTGAATAACTTGAAAATCTTAGCTCAAACAGCTTCAAAACCTGTGTGCCCAGCACGGGGATATAGAAGTCTATTAGATAAAGCCATAAATATGTGTGTCTGAGTCTTCTATCAAAAGTTACAGCTATTTATATGAAGTTGTACAAAAACGCTTTTTTTCGTCAAGCCAGTGCGTTTCTTACGATTACATGCATTTGAATGGGGAGCTCGCCCGAAACAAAGTATAGGTTTTCATTATGTGAATAACTTGGAAATCTTAGCTCAAACAGCTTCAAAACCTGTGTGCCCAGCACGGGGATAAAGAAGTGTATTGGATAAAGCCATAAATATGTGTGTCTGAGTCTTGTATCCAAAGTTACAGCTATTTATATGAAGTTGTACAAAAATGCTTTTTTTCGTCAAGCCAGTGCTTTTCTTACGATTACATGCATTTGAATGGGGAGCTCGCCCGAAACAAAGTATAGGTTTTCATTATGTGAATAACTTGAAAATCTTAGCTCAAACAGCTTCAAAACCTGTGTGCCCAGCACGGGGATATAGAAGTCTATTAGATAAAGCCATAAATATGTGTGTCTGATTCTTCTATCCAAAGTTACAGCTATTTATATGAAGTTGTACAAAAACGCTTTTTTTCGTCAAGCCAGTGCGTTTCTTACGATTACATGCATTTGAATGGGGAGCTCGCCCGAAACAAAGTATAGGTTTTCATTATGTGAATAACTTGAAAATCTTAGCTCAAACAGCTTAAAAACCTGTGTGCCCAGCACGGGGATATAGAAGTGTACTAGATAAAGCCATAAATATGTGTGTCTGATTCTTCTATCCAAAGTTACAGCTATTTATATGAAGTTGTACAAAAACGCTTTTTTTCGTCAAGCCAGTGCGTTTCTTACGATTACATGCATTTGAATGGGGAGCTCGCCCGAAACAAAGTATAGGTTTTCATTATGTGAATAACTTGGAAATCTTAGCTCAAACAGCTTCAAAACCTGTGTGCCCAGCACGGGGATATAGAAGTGTATTAGATAAAGCCATAAATATGTGTGTCTGAGTCTTCTATCCAAAGTTACAGCTATTTATATGAAGTTGTACAAAAACGCTTTTTTTCGTCAAGCCAGTGCGTTTCTTACGATTACATGCATTTGAATGGGGAGCTCGCCCGAAACAAAGTATAGGTTTTCATTATGTGAATAACTTGGAAATCTTAGCTCAAACAGCTTCAAAACCTGTGTGCCCAGCACGGGGATAAAGAAGTGTATTAGATAAAGCCATAAATATGTGTGTCTGAGTCTTCTATCCAAAGTTACAGCTATTTATATGAAGTTGTACAAAAACGCTTTTTTTCGTCAAGCCAGTGCGTTTCTTACGATTACATGCATTTGAATGGGGAGCTCGCCCGAAACAAAGTATAGGTTTTCATTATGTGAATAACTTGGAAATCTTAGCTCAAACAGCTTCAAAACCTGTGTGCCCAGCACGGGGATATAGAAGTGTATTAGATAAAGCCATAAATATGTATGTCTGAGTCTTCTATCCAAAGTTACAGCTATTTATATGAAGTTGTACAAAAACGCTTTTTTTCGTCAAGCCAGTGCGTTTCTTACGATTACATGCATTTGAATGGGGAGCTCGCCCGAAACAAAGTATAGGTTTTCATTATGTGAATAACTTTAAAATCTTAGCTCAAACAGCTTCAAAACATGTGTGCCCAGCACGGGGATATAGAAGTCTATTAGATAAAGCCATAAATATGTGTGTCTGAGTCTTCTATCAAAAGTTACAGCTATTTATATGAAGTTGTACAAAAACGCTTTTTTTCGTCAAGCCAGTGCGTTTCCTACGATTACATGCATTTGAATGGGGAGCTCGCCCGAAACAAAGTATAGGTTTTCATTATGTGAATAACTTGGAAATCTTAGCTCAAACAGCTTCAAAACCTGTGTGCCCAGCACGGGGATAAAGAAGTGTATTAGATAAAGCCATAAATATGTGTGTCTGAGTCTTCTATCCAAAGTTACAGCTATTTATATGAAGTTGTACAAAAATGCTTTTTTTCGTCAAGCCAGTGCTTTTCTTACGATTACATGCATTTGAATGGGGAGCTCGCCCGAAACAAAGTATAGGTTTTCATTATGTGAATAACTTGAAAATCTTAGCTCAAACAGCTTCAAAACCTGTGTGCCCAGCACGGGGATATAGAAGTCTATTAGATAAAGCCATAAATATGTGTGTCTGAGTCTTCTATCAAAAGTTACAGCTATTTATATGAAGTTGTACAAAAACGCTTTTTTTCGTCAAGCCAGTGCGTTTCTTACGATTACATGCATTTGAATGGGGAGCTCGCCCAAAACAAAGTATAGGTTTTCATTATGTGAATAACTTGGAAATCTTAGCTCAAACAGCTTCAAAACCTGTGTGCCCAGCACGGGGATAAAGAAGTGTATTAGATAAAGCCATAAATATGTGTGTCTGATTCTTCTATCCAAAGTTACAGCTATTTATATGAAGTTGTACAAAAACGCTTTTTTTCGTCAAGCCAGTGCGTTTCTTACGATTACATGCATTTGAATGGGGAGCTCGCCCGAAACAAAGTATAGGTTTTCATTATGTGAATAACTTGGAAATCTTAGCTCAAACAGCTTCAAAACCTGTGTGCCCAGCACGGGGATAAAGAAGTGTAGTAGATAAAGCCATAAATATGTGTGTCTGAGTCTTCTATCCAAAGTTACAGCTATTTATATGAAGTTGTACAAAAACGCTTTTTTTCGTCAAGCCAGTGCGTTTCTTACGATTACATGCATTTGAATGGGGAGCTCGCCCGAAACAAAGTATAGGTTTTCATTATGTGAATAACTTGGAAATCTTAGCTCAAACAGCTTCAAAACCTGTGTGCCCAGCACGGGGATATAGAAGTCTATTAGATAAAGCCATAAATATGTGTGTCTGAGTCTTCTATCAAAAGTTACAGCTATTTATATGAAGTTGTACAAAAACGCTTTTTTTCGTCAAGCCAGTGCGTTTCTTACGATTACATGCATTTGAATGGGGAGCTCGCCCGAAACAAAGTATAGGTTTTCATTATGTGAATAACTTGGAAATCTTAGCTCAAACAGCTTGAAAACCTGTGTGCCCAGCACGGGGATAAAGAAGTGTATTAGATAAAGCCATAAATATGTGTGTCTGAGTCTTCTATCCAAAGTTACAGCTATTTATATGAAGTTGTACAAAAATGCTTTTTTTCGTCAAGCCAGTGCTTTTCTTACGATTACATGCATTTGAATGGGGAGCTCGCCCGAAACAAAGTATAGGTTTTCATTATGTGAATAACTTGAAAATCTTAGCTCAAACAGCTTCAAAACCTGTGTGCCCAGCACGGGGATATAGAAGTCTATTAGATAAAGCCATAAATATGTGTGTCTGAGTCTTCTATCAAAAGTTACAGCTATTTATATGAAGTTGTACAAAAACACTTTTTTTCGTCAAGCCAGTGCGTTTCTTACGATTACATGCATTTGAATGGGGAGCTCGCCCGAAACAAAGTATAGGTTTTCATTATGTGAATAACTTGGAAATCTTAGCTCAAACAGCTGCAAAACCTGTCTGCACAGCACGGGGATATTGAATTCTATAGGATAAAGCCATAAATATGTGTGTCTGAGCCTTCTATCAAAAGTTACAGCTAACTTCATGAAGTTAGCTGTAATTTAGGCTTCATTTCGCCAAGACAGTGCGTTTCTGACTATTACATGCATTTGATTGGAGTTCTCGCCCGAAACAAAGTATAGGTTTTCATTATGTGAATAACTTGAAAATCTTAGCTCAAACAGCTGCAAAACCTGTCTGCCCAGCACGGGGATATTGAATTCTATAAGATAAAGCCATAAATATGTGTGTCTGAGCCTTCTATCAAAAGTTACAGCTAACTTCATGAAGTTGTACAAAAAGGCTTTATTTCGCCAAGACAGTGCGTTTCTGACTATTACATGCATTTGATGGAGTTCTCGCCCGAAACAAAGTATAGGTTTTCATTATGTGAATAACTTGAAAATCTTAGCTCAAACAGCTGCAAAACCTGTTTGTCCAACACGGGAATATTGAATTCTATAGGATAAAGCCATAAATATGTGTGTCTGAGCCTTCTATCAAAAGTTACAGCTATTTATAGGAAGTTGTACAAAAAGGCTTTGTTTCGCCAAGACAGTGCGTTTCTGACTATTACATGCATTTGATTGGAGTTCTCGCCCGAAACAAAGTATAGGTTTTCATTATGTGAATAACTTGAAAATCTTAGCTCAAACAGCTGCAAAACCTGTCTGCCCAGCACGGGGATATTGAATTCTATAGGATAAAGCCATAAATATGTGTGTCTGAGCCTTCTATCAAAAGTTACAGCTAACTTCATGAAGTTGTACAAAAAGGCTTTATTTCGCCAAGACAGTGCGTTTCTGACTATTACATGCATTTGATGGAGTTCTCGCCCGAAATAAAGTATAGGTTTTCATTATGTGAATAACTTTAAAATCTTAGCTCAAACAGCTGCAAAACCTGTCTGCCCAGCACGGGGATATTGAATTCTATAAGATAAAGCCATAAATATGTGTGTCTGAGCCTTCTATCAAAAGTTACAGCTATTTATAGGAAGTTGTACAAAAAGGCTTTATTTCGCCAAGACAGTGCGTTTCTGACTATTACATGCATTTGATTGGAGTTCTCGCCCGAAACAAAGTATAGGTTTTTATTATGTGAATAACTTGAAAATCTTAGCTCAAACAGCTGCAAAACCTGTCTGCCCAGCACGGGGATATTGAATTCTATAAGATAAAGCCATAAATATGCGTGTCTGAGCCTTCTATCAAAAGTTACAGCTAACTTGATGAAGTTGTACAAAAAGGCTTTATTTCGCCAAGACAGTGCGTTTCTGACTATTACATGCATTTGATGGAGTTCTCGCCCGAAACAAAGTATAGGTTTTCATTATGTGAATAACTTGAAAATCTTAGCTCAAACAGCTGCAAAACCTGTTTGTCCAACACGGGAATATTGAATTCTATAGGATAAAGCCATAAATATGTGTGTCTGAGCCTTCTATCAAAAGTTAGAGCTAACTTCATGAAGTTGTACAAAAAGGCTTTATTTCGCCAAGACAGTGCGTTTCTGACTATTACATGCATTTGATGGAGTTCTCGCCCGAAATAAAGTATAGGTTTTTTATTATGTGAATAACTTGAAAATCTTAGCTCAAACAGCTGCAAAACCTGTCTGCCCAGCACGGGGATATTGAATTCTATAAGATAAAGCCATAAATATGTGTGTCTGAGCCTTCTATCAAAAGTTACAGCTAACTTGATGAAGTTGTACAAAAAGGCTTTATTTCGCCAAGACAGTGCGTTTCTGACTATTACATGCATTTGATGGAGTTCTCGCCCGAAACAAAGTATAGGTTTTCATTATGTGAATAACTTGAAAATCTTAGCTCAAACAACTGCAAAACCTGTTTGTCCAACACGGGAATATTGAATTCTATAGGATAAAGCCATAAATATGTGTGTCTGAGCCTTCTATCAAAAGTTACAGCTATTTATAGGAAGTTGTACAAAAAGGCTTTATTTCGCCAAGACAGTGCGTTTCTGACTATTACATGCATTTGATTGGAGTTCTCGCCCGAAACAAAGTATAGGTTTTCATTATGTGAATAACTTGAAAATCTTTGCTCAAACAGCTGCAAAACCTGTTTGTCCAACACGGGAATATTGAATTCTATAGGATAAAGCCATAAATATGTGTGTCTGAGCCTTCTATCAAAAGTTACAGCTAACTTGATGAAGTTGTACAAAAAGGCTTTATTTCGCCAAGACAGTGCGTTTCTGACTATTACATGCATTTGATGGAGTTCTCGCCCGAAACAAAGTATAGGTTTTCATTATGTGAATAACTTGAAAATCTTAGCTCAAACAGCTGCAAAACCTGTTTGTCCAACATGAGAATATTGAATTCTATAGGATAAAGCCATAAATATGTGTGTCTGAGCCTTCTATCAAAAGTTACAGCTATTTACAGGAAGTTGTACAAAAAGGCTTTATTTCGCCAAGACAGTGCGTTTCTGACTATTACATGCATTTGATTGGAGTTCTCGCCCGAAACAAAGTATAGGTTTTCATTATGTGAATAACTTGAAAATCTTAGCTCAAACAGCTGCAAAACCTGTGTGCCCAGCACGGGGATATTGAATTCTATAAGATAAAGCCATAAATATGTGTGTCTGAGCCTTCTATCAAAAGTTACAGCTAACTTCATGAAGTTGTACAAAAAGGCTTTATTTCGCCAAGACAGTGCGTTTCTGACTATTACATGCATTTGATGGAGTTCTCGCCCGAAACAAAGTATAGGTTTTCATTATGTGAATAACTTGAAAATCTTAGCTCAAACAGCTGCAAAACCTGTCTGCCCGGCACGGGGATATTGAATTCTATAGGATAAAGCCATAAATATGTGTGTCTGAGCCTTCTATCAAAAGTTACAGCTATTTATAGGAAGTTGTACAAAAAGGCTTTATTTTGCCAAGACAGTGCGTTTCTGACTATTACATGCATTTGATTGGAGTTCTCGCCCGAAACAAAGTATAGGTTTTCATTATGTGAATAACTTGAAAATCTTTGCTCAAACAGCTGCAAAACCTGTCTGCCCGGCACGGGGATATTGAATTCTATAAGATAAAGCCATAAATATGTGTGTCTTAGCCTTCTATCAAAAGTTACAGCTATTTATAGGAAGTTGTACAAAAAGGCTTTATTTCGCCAAGACAGTGCGTTTCTGAGTATTACATGCATTTGATTGGAGTTCTCGCCCGAAACAAAGTATAGGTTTTCATTATGTGAATAACTTGAAAATCTTAGCTCAAACAACTGCAAAACCTGTTTGTCCAACACGGGAATATTGAATTCTATAGGATAAAGCCATAAATATGTGTGTCTGAGCCTTCTATCAAAAGTTACAGCTATTTATAGGAAGTTGTACAAAAAGGCTTTATTTCGCCAAGACAGTGCGTTTCTGACTATTACATGCATTTGATTGGAGTTCTCGCCCGAAACAAAGTATAGGTTTTCATTATGTGAATAACTTGAAAATCTTAGCTCAAACAGCTGCAAAACCTGTTTGTCCAACACGGGAATATTGAATTCTATAGGATAAAGCCATAAATATGTGTGTCTGAGCCTTCTATCAAAAGTTACAGCTAACTTCATGAAGTTGTACAAAAAGGCTTTATTTCGCCAAGACAGTGCGTTTCTGACTATTACATGCATTTGATGGAGTTCTCGCCCGAAACAAAGTATAGGTTTTTATTATGTGAATAACTTGAAAATCTTAGCTCAAACAGCTGCAAAACCTGTTTGTCCAACACGGGAATATTGAATTCTATAAGATAAAGCCATAAATATGTGTGTCTGAGCCTTCTATCAAAAGTTACAGCTATTTATAGGAAGTTGTACAAAAAGGCTTTATTTCGCCAAGACAGTGCGTTTCTGACTATTACATGCATTTGATGGAGTTCTCGCCCGAAACAAAGTATAGGTTTTTATTATGTGAATAACTTGAAAATCTTAGCTCAAACAGCTGCAAAACCTGTTTGTCCAACACGGGAATATTGAATTCTATAGGATAAAGCCATAAATATGTGTGTCTGAGCCTTCTATCAAAAGTTACAGCTAACTTCATGAAGTTGTACAAAAAGGCTTTATTTCGCCAAGACAGTGCGTTTCTGACTATTACATGCATTTGATTGGAGTTCTCGCCCGAAACAAAGTATAGGTTTTCATTATGTGAATAACTTGAAAATCTTAGCTCAAACAGCTGCAAAACCTGTGTGCCCAGCACGGGGATATTGAATTCTATAAGACAAAGCCATAAATATGTGTGTCTGAGCCTTCTATCAAAAGTTACAGCTAACTTCATGAAGTTGTACAAAAAGGCTTTATTTCGCCAAGACAGTGCGTTTCTGACTATTACATGCATTTGATGGAGTTCTCGCCCGAAACAAAGTATAGGTTTTCATTATGTGAATAACTTGAAAATCTTAGCTCAAACAGCTGCAAAACCTTTTTGTCCAACACGGGAATATTGAATTCTATAGGATAAAGCCTTAAATATGTGTGTCTGAGCCTTCTATTAAAAGTTACAGCTATTTATAGGAAGTTGTACAAAAAGGCTTTATTTTGCCAAGACAGTGCGTTTCTGACTATTACATGCATTTGATTGGAGTTCTCGCCCGAAACAAAGTATAGGTTTTCATTATGTGAATAACTTGAAAATCTTAGCTCAAACAGCTTCAAAACCTGTTTGCCCAGCAGGGGGATCTTGAACTGTATAAGATAACGCCTTAAATATGTGTGTATGCTTCTTCTATCAAGACTTACAGCTATTTATATGAAGTTGTACAAAAACGCTTTATTTCGTCAAGACAGTGCGTTTCCTACGATTACATGCATTTGAATGGGGAACTCGCCCGAAACAAAGTATAGGTTTTCATTATGTGAATAACTTGAAAATCTTAGCTCAAACAGCTTCAAAACCTGTTTGCCCAGCACGGGGATCTTGAACTGTATAAGATAACGCCTTAAATATGTGTGTCTGAGTCGTCTATCAAAACTTACAGCTATTTATATGAAGTTGTACAAAAACGCTTTATTTCGTCAAGACAGTGCCTTTCCTACGATTACATGCATTTGAATGGGGAACTCGCTCGAAACAAAGTATAGGTTTTCATTATGTGAATAACTTGAAAATCTTAGCTCAAACAGCTTCAAAACCTGTTTGTCCAGCACGGGGATCTTGAACTGTATAAGATAACGCCTTAAATATGTGTGTATGCTTCTTCTATCAAGACTTACAGCTATTTATATGAAGTTGTATAAACAATTTATTTCGTCAAGACAGTGCGTTTCCTACGATTACATGCATTTTGAATGGGGAACTCGCCCGAAACAAAGTATAGGTTTTCATTATGTGAATAACTTGAAAATCTTAGCTCAAACAGCTTCAAAACCTGTTTGCCCAGCAAGGGGATCTGGAACTGTATAAGATAACGCCTTAAATATGTGTGTCTGAGTCGTCTATCAAAACTTACAGCTATTTATATGAAGTTGTACAAAAATGCTTTATTTCGTCAAGACAGTGCGTTTCCTACGATTACATGCATTTGAATGGGGAACTCGCCCGAAACAAAGTATAGGTTTTCATTATGTGAATAACTTGAAAATCTTAGCTCAAACAGCTTCAAAACCTGTTTGCCCAGCAGGGGGATCTTGAACTGTATAAGATAACGCCTTAAATATGTGTGTATGCTTCTTCTATCAAGACTTACAGCTATTTATATGAAGTTGTACAAAAACGCTTTATTTCGTCAAGACAGTGCGTTTCCTACGATTACATGCATTTGAATGGGGAACTCGCCCGAAACAAAGTATAGGTTTTCATTATGTGAATAACTTGAAAATCTTAGCTCAAACAGCTTCAAAACCTGTTTGCCCAGCACGGGGATCTTGAACTGTATAAGATAACGCCTTAAATATGTGTGTCTGAGTCGTCTATCAAAACTTACAGCTATTTATATGAAGTTGTACAAAAACGCTTTATTTCGTCAAGACAGTGCGTTTCCTACGATTACATGCATTTGAATGGGGAACTCGCCCGAAACAAAGTATAGGTTTTCATTATGTGAATAACTTGAAAATCTTAGCTCAAACAGCTTCAAAACCTGTTTGTCCAGCACGGGGATCTTGAACTGTATAAGATAACGCCTTAAATATGTGTGTATGCTTCTTCTATCAAGACTTACAGCTATTTATATGAAGTTGTATAAACAATTTATTTCGTCAAGACAGTGCGTTTCCTACGATTACATGCATTTTGAATGGGGAACTCGCCCGAAACAAAGTATAGGTTTTCATTATGTGAATAACTTGAAAATCTTAGCTCAAACAGCTTCAAAACCTGTTTGCCCAGCACGGGGATCTGGAACTGTATAAGATAACGCCTTAAATATGTGTGTCTGAGTCGTCTATCAAAACTTACAGCTATTTATATGAAGTTGTACAAAAACGCTTTATTTCGTCAAGACAGTGCGTTTCCTACGATTACATGCATTTGAATGGGGAACTCGCCCGAAACAAAGTATAGGTTTTCATTATGTGAATAACTTGAAAATCTTAGCTCAAACAGCTTCAAAACCTGTTTGTCCAGCACGGGGATCTTGAACTGTATAAGATAACGCCTTAAATATGTGTGTATGCTTCTTCTATCAAGACTTACAGCTATTTATATGAAGTTGTACAAAAACGCTTTATTTCGTCAAGACAGTGCGTTTCCTACGATTACATGCATTTGAATGGGGAACTCGCCCGAAACAAAGTATAGGTTTTCATTATGTGAATAACTTGAAAATCTTAGCTCAAACAGCTTCAAAACCTGTTTGCCCAGCACGGGGATCTTGAACTGTATAAGATAACGCCTTAAATATGTGTGTATGCTTCTTCTATCAAAACTTACAGCTATTTGTATGAAGTTGTATAAACAATTTATTTCGTCAAGACAGTGCGTTTCCTACGATTACATGCATTTGAATGGGGAACTCGCCTGAAACAAAGTACAGGTTTTCATTATGTGAATAACTTGAAAATCTTAGCTCAAACAGCTTCAAAACCTGTTTGCCCAGCACGGGGATCTTGAACTGTATAAGATAACGCCTTAAATATGTGTGTATGCTTCTTCTATCAAGACTTACAACTATTTATATGAAGTTGTACAAAAACGCTTTATTTCGTCAAGACAGTGCGTTTCCTACGATTACATGCATTTGAATGGGGAACTCGCCCGAAACAAAGTATAGGTTTTCATTATGTGAATAACTTGAAAATCTTAGCTCAAACAGCTTCAAAACCTGTTTGCCCAGCACGGGGATCTTGAACTGTATAAGATAACGCCTTAAATATGTGTGTATGCTTCTTCTATCAAGACTTACAGCTATTTATATGAAGTTGTATAAACGCTTTATTTCGTCAAGACAGTGCGTTTCCTACGATTACATGCATTTGAATGGGGAACTCGCCCGAAACAAAGTATAGGTTTTCATTATGTGAATAACTTGAAAATCTTAGCTCAAACAGCTTCAAAACCTGTTTGCCCAGCACGGGGATCTTGAACTGTATAAGATAACGCCTTAAATATGTGTGTATGCTTCTTCTATCAAGACTTACAACTATTTATATGAAGTTGTACAAAAACGCTTTATTTCGTCAAGACAGTGCGTTTCCTACGATTACATGCATTTGAATGGGGAACTCGCCCGAAACAAAGTATAGGTTTTCATTATGTGAATAACTTGAAAATCTTAGCTCAAACAGCTTCAAAACCTGTTTGCCCAGCACGGGGATCTTGAACTGTATAAGATAACGCCTTAAATATGTGTGTATGCTTCTTCTATCAAGACTTACAACTATTTATATGAAGTTGTACAAAAACGCTTTATTTCGTCAAGACAGTGCGTTTCCTACGATTACATGCATTTGAATGGGGAACTCGCCCGAAACAAAGTATAGGTTTTCATTATGTGAATAACTTGAAAATCTTAGCTCAAACAGCTTCAAAACCTGTTTGCCCAGCACGGGGATCTTGAACTGTATAAGATAACGCCTTAAATATGTGTGTATGCTTCTTCTATAAAGACTTACAGCTATTTATATGAAGTTGTATAAACAATTTATTTCGTCAAGACAGTGCGTTTCCTACGATTACATGCATTTTGAATGGGGAACTCGCCCGAAACAAAGTATAGGTTTTCATTATGTGAATAACTTGAAAATCTTAGCTCAAACAGCTTCAAAACCTGTTTGCCCAGCACGGGGATCTGGAACTGTATAAGATAACGCCTTAAATATGTGTGTCTGAGTCGTCTATCAAAACTTACAGCTATTTATATGAAGTTGTACAAAAACGCTTTATTTCGTCAAGACAGTGCGTTTCCTACGATTACATGCATTTGAATGGGGAACTCGCCCGAAACAAAGTATAGGTTTTCATTATGTGAATAACTTGAAAATCTTAGCTCAAACAGCTTCAAAACCTGTTTGCCCAGCACGGGGATCTTGAACTGTATAAGATAACGCCGTAAATATGTGTGTATGCTTCTTCTATCAAGACTTACAGCTATTTATATGAAGTTGTACAAAAACGCTTTATTTCGTCAAGACAGTGCGTTTCCTACGATTACATGCATTTGAATGGGGAACTCGCCCAAAACAAAGTATAGGTTTTCATTATGTGAATAACTTGAAAATCTTAGCTCAAACAGCTTCAAAACCTGTTTGCCCAGCACGGGGATCTGGAACTGTATAAGATAACGCCTTAAATATGTGTGTCTGAGTCGTCTATCAAAACTTACAGCTATTTATATGAAGTTGTACAAAAACGCTTTATTTCGTCAAGACAGTGCGTTTCCTACGATTACATGCATTTGAATGGGGAACTCGCCCAAAACAAAGTATAGGTTTTCATTATGTGAATAACTTGAAAATCTTAGCTCAAACAGCTTCAAAACCTGTTTGCCCAGCACGGGGATCTGGAACTGTATAAGATAACGCCTTAAATATGTGTGTCTGAGTCGTCTATCAAAACTTACAGCTATTTATATGAAGTTGTACAAAAACGCTTTATTTCGTCAAGACAGTGCGTTTCCTACGATTACATGCATTTGAATGGGGAACTCGCCCGAAACAAAGTATAGGTTTTCATTATGTGAATAACTTGAAAATCTTAGCTCAAACAGCTTCAAAACCTGTTTGTCCAGCACGGGGATCTTGAACTGTATAAGATAACGCCTTAAATATGTGTGTATGCTTCTTCTATCAAGACTTACAGCTATTTATATGAAGTTGTATAAACAATTTATTTCGTCAAGACAGTGCGTTTCCTACGATTACATGCATTTTGAATGGGGAACTCGCCCGAAACAAAGTATAGGTTTTCATTATGTGAATAACTTGAAAATCTTAGCTCAAACAGCTTCAAAACCTGTTTTCCCAGCACGGGGATCTTGAACTGTATAAGATAACGCCTTAAATATGTGTGTCTGAGTCGTCTATCAAAACTTACAGCTATTTATATGAAGTTGTACAAAAACGCTTTATTTTGTCAAGACAGTGCGTTTCCTACAATTACATGCATTTGAATGGGGAACTCGCCCGAAACAAAGTATAGGTTTTCATTATGTGAATAACTTGAAAATCTTAGCTCAAACAGCTTCAAAACCTGTTTGTCCAGCACGGGGATCTTGAACTGTATAAGATAACGCCGTAAATATGTGTGTATGCTTCTTCTATCAAGACTTACAGCTATTTATATGAAGTTGTACAAAAACGCTTTATTTCGTCAAGACAGTGCGTTTCCTACGATTACATGCATTTGAATGGGGAACTCGCCCGAAACAAAGTATAGGTTTTCATTATGTGAATAACTTGAAAATCTTAGCTCAAACAGCTTCAAAACCTGTTTGCCCAGCACGGGGATCTTGAACTGTATAAGATAACGCCTTAAATATGTGTGTCTGAGTCGTCTATCAAAACTTACAGCTATTTATATGAAGTTGTACAAAAACGCTTTATTTCGTCAAGACAGTGCGTTTCCTACGATTACATGCATTTGAATGGGGAACTCGCCCGAAACAAAGTATAGGTTTTCATTATGTGAATAACTTGAAAATCTTAGCTCAAACAGCTTCAAAACCTGTTTGCCCAGCACGGGGATCTTGAACTGTATAAGATAACGCCTTAAATATGTGTGTATGCTTCTTCTATAAAGACTTACAGCTATTTATATGAAGTTGTATAAACAATTTATTTCGTCAAGACAGTGCGTTTCCTACGATTACATGCATTTTGAATGGGGAACTTGCCCGAAACAAAGTATAGGTTTTCATTATGTGAATAACTTGAAAATCTTAGCTCAAACAGCTTCAAAACCTGTTTGCCCAGCACGGGGATCTTGAACTGTATAAGATAACGCCTTAAATATGTGTGTCTGAGTCGTCTATCAAAACTTACAGCTATTTATATGAAGTTGTACAAAAACGCTTTATTTCGTCAAGACAGTGCGTTTCCTACGATTACATGCATTTGAATGGGGAACTCGCCCGAAACAAAGTATAGGTTTTCATTATGTGAATAACTTGAAAATCTTAGCTCAAACAGCTTCAAAACCTGTTTGCCCAGCACGGGGATCTTGAACTGTATAAGATAACGCCTTAAATATGTGTGTATGCTTCTTCTATCAAGACTTACAGCTATTTATATGAAGTTGTACAAAAACGCTTTATTTCGTCAAGACAGTGCGTTTCCTACGATTACATGCATTTGAATGGGGAACTCGCCCGAAACAAAGTATAGGTTTTCATTATGTGAATAACTTGAAAATCTTAGCTCAAACAGCTTCAAAACCTGTTTGCCCAGCACGGGGATCTTGAACTGTATAAGATAACGCCTTAAATATGTGTGTATGCTTCTTCTATCAAAACTTACAGCTATTTGTATGAAGTTGTATAAACAATTTATTTCGTCAAGACAGTGCGTTTCCTACGATTACATGCATTTGAATGGGGAACTCGCCCGAAACAAAGTATAGGTTTTCATTATGTGAATAACTTGAAAATCTTAGCTCAAACAGCTTCAAAACCTGTTTGCCCAGCACGGGGATCTTGAACTGTATAAGATAACGCCTTAAATATGTGTGTCTGAGTCGTCTATCAAAACTTACAGCTATTTATATGAAGTTGTACAAAAATGCTTTATTTCGTCAAGACAGTGCGTTTCCTACGATTACATGCATTTGAATGGGGAACTCGCCCGAAACAAAGTATAGGTTTTCATTATGTGAATAACTTGAAAATCTTAGCTCAAACAGCTTCAAAACTTGTTTGCCCAGCACGGGGATCTTGAACTGTATAAGATAACGCCTTAAATATGTGTGTATGCTTCTTCTATCAAAACTTACAGCTATTTATATGAAGTTGTACAAAAACGCTTTATTTCGTCAAGACAGTGCGTTTCCTACGATTACATGCATTTGAATGGGGAACTCGCCCGAAACAAAGTATAGGTTTTCATTATGTGAATAACTTGAAAATCTTAGCTCAAACAGCTTCAAAACCTGTTTGCCCAGCACGGGGATCTTGAACTGTATAAGATAACGCCTTAAATATGTGTGTATGCTTCTTCTATCAAGACTTACAACTATTTATATGAAGTTGTACAAAAACGCTTTATTTCGTCAAGACAGTGCGTTTCCTACGATTACATGCATTTGAATGGGGAACTCGCCCGAAACAAAGTATAGGTTTTCATTATGTGAATAACTTGAAAATCTTAGCTCAAACAGCTTCAAAACCTGTTTGCCCAGCACGGGGATCTTGAACTGTATAAGATAACGCCTTAAATATGTGTGTATGCTTCTTCTATAAAGACTTACAGCTATTTATATGAAGTTGTATAAACAATTTATTTCGTCAAGACAGTGCGTTTCCTACGATTACATGCATTTTGAATGGGGAACTCGCCCGAAACAAAGTATAGGTTTTCATTATGTGAATAACTTGAAAATCTTAGCTCAAACAGCTTCAAAACCTGTTTGCCCAGCACGGGGATCTGGAACTGTAAAAGATAACACCTTAAATATGTGTGTCTGAGTCGTCTATCAAAACCTACAGCTATTTATATGAAGTTGTACAAAAACTCTTTATTTCGTCAAGACAGTGCGTTTCCTACGATTACATGCATTTGAATGGGGAACTCGCCCGAAACAAAGTATAGGTTTTCATTATGTGAATAACTTGAAAATCTTAGCTCAAACAGCTTCAAAACCTGTTTGTCCAGCACGGGGATCTTGAACTGTATAAGATAACGCCTTAAATATGTGTGTATGCTTCTTCTATCAAGACTTACAGCTATTTATATGAAGTTGTACAAAAACGCTTTATTTCGTCAAGACAGTGCGTTTCCTACGATTACATGCATTTGAATGGGGAACTCGCCCGAAACAAAGTATAGGTTTTCATTATGTGAATAACTTGAAAATCTTAGCTCAAACAGCTTCAAAACCTGTTTGCCCAGCACGGGGATCTTGAACTGTATAAGATAACGCCTTAAATATGTGTGTATGCTTCTTCTATAAAGACTTACAGCTATTTATATGAAGTTGTATAAACAATTTATTTCGTCAAGACAGTGCGTTTCCTACGATTACATGCATTTTGAATGGGGAACTCGCCCGAAACAAAGTATAGGTTTTCATTATGTGAATAACTTGAAAATCTTAGCTCAAACAGCTTCAAAACCTGTTTGCCCAGCACGGGGATCTGGAACTGTATAAGATAACGCCTTAAATATGTGTGTCTGAGTCGTCTATCAAAACTTACAGCTATTTATATGAAGTTGTACAAAAACGCTTTATTTCGTCAAGACAGTGCGTTTCCTACGATTACATGCATTTGAATGGGGAACTCGCCCGAAACAAAGTATAGGTTTTCATTATGTGAATAACTTGAAAATCTTAGCTCAAACAGCTTCAAAACCTGTTTGCCCAGCACGGGGATCTTGAACTGTATAAGATAACGCCGTAAATATGTCTGTATGCTTCTTCTATCAAGACTTACAGCTATTTATATGAAGTTGTACAAAAACGCTTTATTTCGTCAAGACAGTGCGTTTCCTACGATTACATGCATTTGAATGGGGAACTCGCCCGAAACAAAGTATAGGTTTTCATTATGTGTATAACTTGAAAATCTTAGCTCAAACAGCTTCAAAACCTGTTTGCCCAGCACGGGGATCTTGAACTGTATAAGATAACGCCTTAAATATGTGTGTTTGCTTCTTCTATAAAGACTTACAGCTATTTATATGAAGTTGTATAAACAATTTATTTCGTCAAGACAGTGCGTTTCCTACGATTACATGCATTTTGAATGGGGAACTCGCCCGAAACAAAGTATAGGTTTTCATTATGTGAATAACTTGAAAATCTTAGCTCAAACAGCTTCAAAACCTGTTTGCCCAGCACGGGGATCTGGAACTGTATAAGATAACGCCTTAAATATGTGTGTCTCAGTCGTCTATCAAAACTTACAGCTATTTATATGAAGTTGTACAAAAACGCTTTATTTTGTCAAGACAGTGCGTTTCCTACAATTACATGCATTTGAATGGGGAACTCGCCCGAAACAAAGTATAGGTTTTCATTATGTGAATAACTTGAAAATCTTAGCTCAAACAGCTTCAAAACCTGTTTGTCCAGCACGGGGATCTTGAACTGTATAAGATAACGCCGTAAATATGTGTGTATGCTTCTTCTATCAAGACTTACAGCTATTTATATGAAGTTGTACAAAAACGCTTTATTTCGTCAAGACAGTGCGTTTCCTACGATTACATGCATTTGAATGGGGAACTCGCCCGAAACAAAGTATAGGTTTTCATTATGTGAATAACTTGAAAATCTTAGCTCAAACAGCTTCAAAACCTGTTTGCCCAGCACGGGGATCTTGAACTGTATAAGATAACGCCTTAAATATGTGTTTCTGAGTCGTCTATCAAAACTTACAGCTATTTATATGAAGTTGTACAAAAACGCTTTATTTCGTCAAGACAGTGCGTTTCCTACGATTACATGCATTTGAATGGGGAACTCGCCCGAAACAAAGTATAGGTTTTCATTATGTGAATAACTTGAAAATCTTAGCTCAAACAGCTTCAAAACCTGTTTGCCCAGCACGGGGATCTTGAACTGTATAAGATAACGCCTTAAATATGTGTGTATGCTTCTTCTATAAAGACTTACAGCTATTTATATGAAGTTGTACAAAAACGCTTTATTTCGTCAAGACAGTGCGTTTCCTACGATTACATGCATTTGAATGGGGAACTCGCCCGAAACAAAGTATAGGTTTTCATTATGTGAATAACTTGAAAATCTTAGCTCAAACAGCTTCAAAACCTGTTTGCCCAGCACGGGGATCTTGAACTGTATAAGATAACGCCTTAAATATGTGTGTATGCTTCTTCTATAAAGACTTACAGCTATTTATATGAAGTTGTATAAACGCTTTATTTCGTCAACACAGTGCGTTTCCTACGATTACATGCATTTGAATGGGGAACTCGCCCGAAACAAAGTATAGGTTTTCATTATGTGAATAACTTGAAAATCTTAGCTCAAACAGCTTCAAAACCTGTTTGCCCAGCACGGGGATCTTGAACTGTATAAGATAACGCCTTAAATATGTGTGTCTGAGTCGTCTATCAAAACTTACAGCTATTTATATGAAGTTGTACAAAAACGCTTTATTTCGTCAAGACAGTGCGTTTCCTACGATTACATGCATTTGAATGGGGAACTCGCCCGAAACAAAGTATAGGTTTTCATTATGTGAATAACTTGAAAATCTTAGCTCAAACAGCTTCAAAACCTGTTTGCCCAGCACGGGGATCTTGAACTGTATAAGATAACGCCTTAAATATGTGTGTCTGAGTCGTCTATCAAAACTTACAGCTATTTATAGGAAGTCGTACAAAAACGCTTTATTTCGTCAAGACAGTGCGTTTCCTACGATTACATGCATTTGAATGGGGAACTCGCCCGAAACAAAGTATAGGTTTTCATTATGTGAATAACTTGAAAATCTTAGCTCAAACAGCTTCAAAACCTGTTTGCCCAGCACGGGGATCTTGAACTGTATAAGATAACGCCTTAAATATATGTGTATGCTTCTTCTATCAAGACTTACAGCTATTTATATGAAGTTGTACAAAAACGCTTTATTTCGTCAAGACAGTGCGTTTCCTACGATTACATGCATTTGAATGGGGAACTCGCCCGAAACAAAGTATAGGTTTTCATTATGTGAATAACTTGAAAATCTTAGCTCAAACAGCTTCAAAACCTGTTTGCCCAGCACGGGGATCTTGAACTGTATAAGATAACGCCTTAAATATGTGTGTATGCTTCTTCTATCAAAACTTACAGCTATTTGTATGAAGTTGTATAAACAATTTATTTCGTCAAGACAGTGCGTTTCCTACGATTACATGCATTTGAATGGGGAACTCGCCCGAAACAAAGTATAGGTTTTCATTATGTGAATAACTTGAAAATCTTAGCTCAAACAGCTTCAAAACCTGTTTGCCCAGCACGGGGATCTTGAACTGTATAAGATAACGCCTTAAATATGTGTGTCTGAGTCGTCTATCAAAACTTACAGCTATTTATATGAAGTTGTACAACAATGCTTTATTTCGTCAAGACAGTGCGTTTCCTACGATTACATGCATTTGAATGGGGAACTCGCCCGAAACAAAGTATAGGTTTTCATTATGTGTATAACTTGAAAATCTTAGCTCAAACAGCTTCAAAACCTGTTTGCCCAGCACGGGGATCTTGAACTGTATAAGATAACGCCTTAAATATGTGTGTATGCTTCTTCTATCAAGACTTACAGCTATTTATATGAAGTTGTACAAAAACGCTTTATTTCGTCAAGACAGTGCGTTTCCTACGATTACATGCATTTGAATGGGGAACTCGCCCGAAACAAAGTATAGGTTTTCATTATGTGAATAACTTGAAAATCTTAGCTCAAACAGCTTCAAAACCTGTTTGTCCAGCACGGGGATCTTGAACTGTATAAGATAACGCCTTAAATATGTGTGTATGCTTCTTCTATCAAGACTTACAGCTATTTATATGAAGTTGTATAAACAATTTATTTCGTCAAGACAGTGCGTTTCCTACGATTACATGCATTTGAATGGGGAACTCGCCCGAAACAAAGTATAGGTTTTCATTATGTGAATAACTTGAAAATCTTAGCTCAAACAGCTTCAAAACCTGTTTGCCCAGCACGGGGATCTTGAACTGTATAAGATAACGCCTTAAATATGTGTGTCTGAGTCGTCTATCAAAACTTACAGCTATTTATATGAAGTTGTACAAAAACGCTTTATTTCGTCAAGACAGTGCGTTTCCTACGATTACATGCATTTGAATGGGGAACTCGCCCGAAACAAAGTATAGGTTTTCATTATGTGAATAACTTGAAAATCTTAGCTCAAACAGCTTCAAAACCTGTTTGCCCAGCACGGGGATCTTGAACTGTATAAGATAACGCCTTAAATATGTGTGTATGCTTCTTCTATCAAGACTTACAACTATTTATATGAAGTTGTACAAAAACGCTTTATTTCGTCAAGACAGTGCGTTTCCTACGATTACATGCATTTGAATGGGGAACTCGCCCGAAACAAAGTATAGGTTTTCATTATGTGAATAACTTGAAAATCTTAGCTCAAACAGCTTCAAAACCTGTTTGCCCAGCACGGGGATCTTGAACTGTATAAGATAACACCTTAAATATGTGTGTATGCTTCTTCTATAAAGACTTACAGCTATTTATATGAAGTTGTATAAACAATTTATTTCGTCAAGACAGTGCGTTTCCTACGATTACATGCATTTTGAATGGGGAACTCGCCCGAAACAAAGTATAGGTTTTCATTATGTGAATAACTTGAAAATCTTAGCTCAAACAGCTTCAAAACCTGTTTGCCCAGCACGGGGATCTGGAACTGTATAAGATAACACCTTAAATATGTGTGTCTGAGTCGTCTATCAAAACCTACAGCTATTTATATGAAGTTGTACAAAAACTCTTTATTTCGTCAAGACAGTGCGTTTCCTACGATTACATGCATTTGAATGGGGAACTCGCCCGAAACAAAGTATAGGTTTTCATTATGTGAATAACTTGAAAATCTTAGCTCAAACAGCTTCAAAACCTGTTTGCCCAGCACGGGGATCTTGAACTGTATAAGATAACGCCTTAAATATGTGTGTCTGAGTCGTCTATCAAAACTTACAGCTATTTATATGAAGTTGTACAAAAACGCTTTATTTCGTCAAGACAGTGCGTTTCCTACGATTACATGCATTTGAATGGGGAACTCGCCCGAAACAAAGTATAGGTTTTCATTATGTGAATAACTTGAAAATCTTAGCTCAAACAGCTTCAAAACCTGTTTGTCCAGCACGGGGATCTTGAACTGTATAAGATAACGCCTTAAATATGTGTGTATGCTTCTTCTATCAAGACTTACAGCTATTTATATGAAGTTGTATAAACAATTTATTTCGTCAAGACAGTGCGTTTCCTACGATTACATGCATTTGAATGGGGAACTCGCCCGAAACAAAGTATAGGTTTTCATTATGTGAATAACTTGAAAATCTTAGCTCAAACAGCTTCAAAACCTGTTTGCCCAGCACGGGGATCTTGAACTGTATAAGATAACGCCTTAAATATGTGTGTCTGAGTCGTCTATCAAAACTTACAGCTATTTATATGAAGTTGTACAAAAACGCTTTATTTCGTCAAGACAGTGCGTTTCCTACGATTACATGCATTTGAATGGGGAACTCGCCCGAAACAAAGTATAGGTTTTCATTATGTGAATAACTTGAAAATCTTAGCTCAAACAGCTTCAAAACCTGTTTGCCCAGCACGGGGATCTTGAACTGTATAAGATAACGCCTTAAATATGTGTGTATGCTTCTTCTATCAAGACTTACAACTATTTATATGAAGTTGTACAAAAACGCTTTATTTCGTCAAGACAGTGCGTTTCCTACGATTACATGCATTTGAATGGGGAACTCGCCCGAAACAAAGTATAGGTTTTCATTATGTGAATAACTTGAAAATCTTAGCTCAAACAGCTTCAAAACCTGTTTGCCCAGCACGGGGATCTTGAACTGTATAAGATAACACCTTAAATATGTGTGTATGCTTCTTCTATAAAGACTTACAGCTATTTATATGAAGTTGTATAAACAATTTATTTCGTCAAGACAGTGCGTTTCCTACGATTACATGCATTTTGAATGGGGAACTCGCCCGAAACAAAGTATAGGTTTTCATTATGTGAATAACTTGAAAATCTTAGCTCAAACAGCTTCAAAACCTGTTTGCCCAGCACGGGGATCTGGAACTGTATAAGATAACACCTTAAATATGTGTGTCTGAGTCGTCTATCAAAACCTACAGCTATTTATATGAAGTTGTACAAAAACTCTTTATTTCGTCAAGACAGTGCGTTTCCTACGATTACATGCATTTGAATGGGGAACTCGCCCGAAACAAAGTATAGGTTTTCATTATGTGAATAACTTGAAAATCTTAGCTCAAACAGCTTCAAAACCTGTTTGTCCAGCACGGGGATCTTGAACTGTATAAGATAACGCCTTAAATATGTGTGTCTGAGTCGTCTATCAAAACTTACAGCTATTTATATGAAGTTGTACAAAAACGCTTTATTTCGTCAAGACAGTGCGTTTCCTACGATTACATGCATTTGAATGGGGAACTCGCCCGAAACAAAGTATAGGTTTTCATTATGTGAATAACTTGAAAATCTTAGCTCAAACAGCTTCAAAACCTGTTTGCCCAGCACGGGGATCTTGAACTGTATAAGATAACGCCTTAAATATGTGTGTATGCTTCTTCTATCAAGACTTACAACTATTTATATGAAGTTGTACAAAAACGCTTTATTTCGTCAAGACAGTGCGTTTCCTACGATTACATGCATTTGAATGGGGAACTCGCCCGAAACAAAGTATAGGTTTTCATTATGTGAATAACTTGAAAATCTTAGCTCAAACAGCTTCAAAACCTGTTTGCCCAGCACGGGGATCTTGAACTGTATAAGATAACGCCTTAAATATGTGTGTATGCTTCTTCTATAAAGACTTACAGCTATTTATATGAAGTTGTATAAACAATTTATTTCGTCAAGACAGTGCGTTTCCTACGATTACATGCATTTTGAATGGGGAACTCGCCCGAAACAAAGTATAGGTTTTCATTATGTGAATAACTTGAAAATCTTAGCTCAAACAGCTTCAAAACCTGTTTGCCCAGCACGGGGATCTGGAACTGTATAAGATAACACCTTAAATATGTGTGTCTGAGTCGTCTATCAAAACCTACAGCTATTTATATGAAGTTGTACAAAAACGCTTTATTTCGTCAAGACAGTGCGTTTCCTACGATTACATGCATTTGAATGGGGAACTCGCCCGAAACAAAGTATAGGTTTTCATTATGTGAATAACTTGAAAATCTTAGCTCAAACAGCTTCAAAACCTGTTTGCCCAGCACGGGGATCTTGAACTGTATAAGATAACGCCTTAAATATGTGTGTATGCTTCTTCTATCAAGACTTACAACTATTTATATGAAGTTGTACAAAAACGCTTTATTTCGTCAAGACAGTGCGTTTCCTACGATTACATGCATTTGAATGGGGAACTCGCCCGAAACAAAGTATAGGTTTTCATTATGTGAATAACTTGAAAATCTTAGCTCAAACAGCTTCAAAACCTGTTTGCCCAGCACGGGGATCTTGAACTGTATAAGATAACGCCTTAAATATGTGTGTATGCTTGTTCTATCAAGACTTACAGCTATTTATATGAAGTTGTACAAAAACGCTTTATTTCGTCAAGACAGTGCGTTACCTACGATTACATGCATTTGAATGGGGAACTCGCCCGAAACAAAGTATAGGTTTTCATTATGTGAATAACTTGAAAATCTTAGCTCAAACAGCTTCAAAACCTGTTTGCCCAGCACGGGGATCTTGAACTGTATAAGATAACGCCTTAAATATGTGTGTCTGAGTCGTCTATCAAAACTTACAGCTATTTATATGAAGTTGTACAAAAATGCTTTATTTCGTCAAGACAGTGCGTTTCCTACGATTACATGCATTTGAATGGGGAACTCGCCCGAAACAAAGTATAGGTTTTCATTATGTGAATAACTTGAAAATCTTAGCTCAAACAGCTTCAAAACCTGTTTGCCCAGCACGGGGATCTTGAACTGTATAAGATAACGCCTTAAATATGTGTGTATGCTTCTTCTATCAAGACTTACAGCTATTTATATGAAGTTGTACAAAAACGCTTTATTTCGTCAAGACAGTGCGTTTCCTACGATTACATGCATTTGAATGGGGAACTCGCCCGAAACAAAGTATAGGTTTTCATTATGTGAATAACTTGAAAATCTTAGCTCAAACAGCTTCAAAACCTGTTTGCCCAGCACGGGGATCTTGAACTGTATAAGATAACGCCTTAAATATGTGTGTATGCTTCTTCTATCAAGACTTACAGCTATTTATATGAAGTTGTACAAAAACGCTTTATTTCGTCAAGACAGTGCGTTTCCTACGATTACATGCATTTGAATGGGGAACTCGCCCGAAACAAAGTATAGGTTTTCATTATGTGAATAACTTGAAAATCTTAGCTCAAACAGCTTCAAAACCTGTTTGCCCAGCACGGGGATCTTGAACTGTATAAGATAACGTCGTAAATATGTGTGTATGCTTCTTCTATCAAGACTTACAGCTATTTATATGAAGTTGTACAAAAATGCTTTATTTCGTCAAGACAGTGCGTTTCCTACGATTACATGCATTTGAATGGGGAACTCGCCCGAAACAAAGTATAGGTTTTCATTATGTGAATAACTTGAAAATCTTAGCTCAAACAGCTTCAAAACCTGTTTGCCCAGCACGGGGATCTTGAACTGTATAAGATAACGCCTTAAATATGTGTGTATGCTTCTTCTATCAAGACTTACAGCTATTTATATGAAGTTGTACAAAAACGCTTTATTTCGTCAAGACAGTGCGTTTCCTACGATTACATGCATTTGAATGGGGAACTCGCCCGAAACAAAGTATACGTTTTCATTATGTGAATAACTTGAAAATCTTAGCTCAAACAGCTTCAAAACCTGTTTGCCCAGTACGGGGATCTTGAACTGTATAAGATAACGCCTTAAATATGTGTGTCTGAGTCGTCTATCAAAACTTACAGCTATTTATATGAAGTTGTACAAAAACGCTTTATTTCGTCAAGACAGTGCGTTTCCTACGATTACATGCATTTGAATGGGGAACTCGCCCGAAACAAAGTATAGGTTTTCATTATGTGAATAACTTGAAAATCTTAGCTCAAACAGCTTCAAAACTTGTTTGTCCAGCACGGGGATCTTGAACTGTATAAGATAACGCCTTAAATATGTGTGTATGCTTCTTCTATCAAGACTTACAGCTATTTATATGAAGTTGTACAAAAACGCTTTATTTCGTCAAGACAGTGCGTTTCCTACGATTACATGCATTTGAATGGGGAACTCGCCCGAAACAAAGTATAGGTTTTCATTATGTGAATAACTTGAAAATCTTAGCTCAAACAGCTTCAAAACCTGTTTGCCCAGCACGGGGATCTTGAACTGTATAAGATAACGCCTTAAATATGTGTGTATGCTTCTTCTATCAAGACTTACAGCTATTTATATGAAGTTGTACAAAAACGCTTTATTTCGTCAAGACAGTGCGTTTCCTACGATTACATGCATTTGAATGGGGAACTCGCCCGAAACAAAGTATAGGTTTTCATTATGTGAATAACTTGAAAATCTTAGCTCAAACAGCTTCAAAACTTGTTTGTCCAGCACGGGGATCTTGAACTGTATAAGATAACGCCTTAAATATGTGTGTATGCTTCTTCTATCAAGACTTACAGCTATTTATATGAAGTTGTACAAAAACGCTTTATTTCGTCAAGACAGTGCGTTTCCTACGATTACATGCATTTGAATGGGGAAGTCGCCCGAAACAAAGTATAGGTTTTCATTATGTGAATAACTTGAAAATCTTAGCTCAAACAGCTTCAAAACCTGTTTGCCCAGCACGGGGATCTTGAACTGTATAAGATAACGCCTTAAATATGTGTGTATGCTTCTTCTATCAAGACTTACAGCTATTTATATGAAGTTGTACAAAAACGCTTTATTTCGTCAAGACAGTGCGTTTCCTACGATTACATGCATTTGAATGGGGAAGTCGCCCGAAACAAAGTATAGGTTTTCATTATGTGAATAACTTGAAAATCTTAGCTCAAACAGCTTCAAAACCTGTTTGCCCAGCACGGGGATCTTGAACTGTATAAGATAACGCCTTAAATATGTGTGTATGCTTCTTCTATCAAGACTTACAGCTATTTATATGAAGTTGTACAAAAACGCTTTATTTCGTCAAGACAGTGCGTTTCCTACGATTACATGCATTTGAATGGGGAACTCGCCCGAAACAAAGTATAGGTTTTCATTATGTGAATAACTTGAAAATCTTAGCTCAAACAGCTTCAAAACCTGTTTGCCCAGCACGGGGATCTTGAACTGTATAAGATAACGCCTTAAATATGTGTGTATGCTTCTTCTATCAAGACTTACAGCTATTTATATGAAGTTGTACAAAAACGCTTTATTTCGTCAAGACAGTGCGTTTCCTACTATTACATGCATTTGAATGGGGAACTCGCCCGAAACAAAGTATAGGTTTTCATTATGTGAATAACTTGAAAATCTTTGCTCAAACAGCTTCAAAACCTGTTTGCCCAGCACGGGGATCTTGAACTGTATAAGATAACGCCTTAAATATGTGTGTCTGAGTCGTCTATCAAAACTTACAGCTATTTATATGAAGTTGTACAAAAACGCTTTATTTCGTCAAGACAGTGCGTTTCCTACGATTACATGCATTTGAATGGGGAACTCGCCCGAAACAAAGTATAGGTTTTCATTATGTGAATAACTTGAAAATCTTAGCTCAAACAGCTTCAAAACCTGTTTGCCCAGCACGGGGATCTTGAACTGTATAAGATAACGCCTTAAATATGTGTGTCTGAGTCGTCTATCAAAACTTACAGCTATTTATATGAAGTTGTACAAAAACGCTTTATTTCGTCAAGACAGTGCGTTTCCTACGATTACATGCATTTGAATGGGGAACTCGCCCGAAACAAAGTATAGGTTTTCATTATGTGAATAACTTGAAAATCTTAGCTCAAACAGCTTCAAAACCTGTTTGCCCAGCACGGGGATCTTGAACTGTATAAGATAACGCCTTAAATATGTGTGTCTGAGTCGTCTATCAAAACTTACAGCTATTTATATGAAGTTGTACAAAAACGCTTTATTTCGTCAAGACAGTGCGTTTCCTACGATTACATGCATTTGAATGGGGAACTCGCCCAAAACAAAGTATAGGTTTTCATTATGTGAATAACTTGAAAATCTTAGCTCAAACAGCTTCAAAACCTGTTTGCCCAGCACGGGGATCTTGAACTGTATAAGATAACGCCTTAAATATGTGTGTCTGAGTCGTCTATCAAGACTTACAGCTATTTATATGAAGTTGTACAAAAACGCTTTATTTGGTCAAGACAGTGCATTTCCTACGATTACATGCATTTGAATGGGGAACTCGCCCGAAACAAAGTATAGGTTTTCATTATGTGAATAACTTGAAAATCTTAGCTCAAACAGCTTCAAAACCTGTTTGCCCAGCACGGGGATCTTGAACTGTATAAGATAACGCCTTAAATATGTGTGTCTGAGTCGTCTATCAAAACTTACAGCTATTTATATGAAGTTGTACAAAAACGCTTTATTTCGTCAAGACAGTGCGTTTCCTACGCACTGTCTTGTCCTTAAATATAGATGTAAGTTTTGATAGACGACTCAGACACACATATTTAAGGCGTTATCTTATACAGTTCAAGATCCCCGTGCTGGGCAAACAGGTTTTGAAGCTGTTTGAGCTAAGATTTTCAAGTTATTCACATAATGAAAACCTATACTTTGTTTCGGGCGAGTTCCCCATTCAAATGCATGTAATTGTAGGAAACGCACTGTCTTGACGAAATAAATTGTTTATACAACTTCATATAAATAGCTGTAAGTCTTGATAGAAGAAGCATACACACATATTTAAGGCGTTATCTTAGACAGTTCAAGATCCGCGTGCTGGGCAAACAGGTTTTGAAGCTGTTTGAGCTAAGTTTTTCAAGTTATTCACATAATGAAAACCTATACTTTGTTTCGGGCGAGTTCCCCATTCAAATGCATGTAATCGTAGGAAACGCACTGTCTTGACGAAATAAAGCGTTTTTGTACAACTTCATATAAATAGCTGTAAGTCTTGATAGAAGAAGCATACACACATATTTACGGCGTTATCTTATACAGTTCAAGATCCCCGTGCTGGGCAAACAGGTTTTGAAGCTGTTTGAGCTAAGATTTTCAAGTTATTCACATAATGAAAACCTATACTTTGTTTCGGGCGAGTTCCCCATTCAAATGCATGTAATCGTAGAAAACGCACTGTCTTGACGAAATAAAGCGTTTTTGTACAACTTCATATAAATAGCTGTAAGTCTTGATAGAAGAAGCATACACACATATTTAAGGCGTTATCTTATACAGTTCAAGATCCCCGTGCTGGGCAAACAGGTTTTGAAGCTGTTTGAGCTAAGATTTTCAAGTTATTCACATAATGAAAACCTATACTTTGTTTCGGGCGAGTTCCCCATTCAAATGCATGTAATCGTAGGAAACGCACTGTCTTGACGAAATAAAGCGTTTTTGTACAACTTCATATAAATAGCTGTAAGTTTTGATAGACGACTCAGACACACATATTTAAGGCGTTATCTTATACAGTTCAAGATCCCCGTGCTGGGCAAACAGGTTTTGAAGCTGTTTGAGCTAAGATTTTCAAGTTATTCACATAATGAAAACCTATACTTTGTTTCGGGCGAGTTCCCCATTCAAATGCATGTAATCGTACACAGTAAATTTCCCAGTGTTAAATCAGCAGTGTTAAAGTGTATTTACTCTAATAGAGTCATTATAACAACAGCTGGAGCAAAACGCCCCCCAGTGTGGGTGATGATTCGTGGAGTTAAAAGAGGCAGTGTCAACGTTACTCTAGAAAGCTCCTCCCACCACAGACTCGTTTTCAAACCAAGAGGATTTTTCAGGACGCCATTTTCTTCACATCAGTTGCAGGGTAAGTTGTTCATATTTACTTATTAAACCAACAATTCGACATTTTAAGCACAGGTAGCACGTTAAAATAAGGTTACATTCCTTTTGTCCATGTTTATTATATATTTCATTTTGCACCAGAAGCAAATGTGACACTGTCTGTATGCTAATGTAAGGTTGTTAATTAGCTAAAAAAAGTTGACTGATATCAGTGTTGGACTGTAAGGCTTGTTATCAAAATTTATTTCAGTGTGTAGTGGTGATTGTGTTGTGTTCTAGCATGTTCGAAATTCCATTAAATTAAACCCTCCATGTGTTGGGATTTACATCTTAACATTAGCTAGCTAACTAGCATTTTGGCTAACCTCAGTGCGCGGGCAATTCGCTAGTTATCGTTAAATTTTAAATTACATAACCCAAGCATTAACTAATTAAAGGTTTACACTAAATGTTACATTTTTATTTTTTTGATACCTATGTACCAGATATAGAAGTCGTTTTCAGTAAGGTTATTGTCTTATTTTAACTCGGCTGTCTTCAGCGATTTTACAGTTACAGGAGTACAACCAGCAGGTGTTATAAGCTTGATAAAGTATCCAAAATGTCCAGGATTCAGTTTTTAATGCTTGTTTTTAGTAGGTTGAATTTAAGATGACAGCGTTTGTATTTATTGTGAGTTGATGGTATTGACAAAAGTTACCCCGCTCCTTTTTCCATTTTGGTTACCAGACTGTTCAGTATGTTACCTAATGATGACAAAATACTGACTGCCTAGTGCTAAGTTAGATCAGACAAATGGTAAAAAGTAGTAGTAATTATTTTAGTTTTGTATTGAGGATTATATCTCTTGTAAATGAAATACTCATTTAGTAAAGGGCTAAAAACTACCGCCAAAGAGCTGAAACACCTTGTTACATTGACATAAAAGTAACATACAGTAAGAAATAACATTGCAAGGCTATTTTGCTGGTATTTATTGGACTTTTTTAATATTCACATTTTCTGTTTACTGTAGTTCAATGAAGAGCACTGACTATAAGTCTGTCTACAGGAAGCATGCTGCTTAAAGCAAAACTCGGAGGTGTGCAGAAATTTGTTAGAGTATCTGAGCCAAGCCTTAAGGAGTTTTTGATTGCCGGAAAGAAACCAACATTGTATAAAAAAGGTGTACAGGGAGCTTTAAGTTCTTCTTGTTATTTAGTCTCTTCAAACTGCATTTTATGATTAATTGAAAATGATCTGTGTTTTGGAAGCATCTTAGTTATGAATGTATATTTAGTGGGGAAAAAACTGCATAATGTGAGTGTCACCCATTTTAATCTACCACTTATCAAGCATGTTAGTGGCGCTTAATAATTTAGCTTTTATTTATCTGACTCACTTTTGAAGAAGTATCTTGAAATGATCTTCATTTTAAGCTACAAAACATTAGATGTCATGTAATCTTTTTGTTTACACAAAGTTGTGTGCTTGTTTCCAGCATTTGCAAAGTTTGGTGTGCCAGCCGTAACAGAAGGAGTGAAAGTTTTTGATAGTTCAGGGACTGAGTTGGATGAGGATGTATTTGAGGATATAGTAACAGATCCCTCAACCGGAGTACTAACCATCAAATATGAAACAGGTTTGTTTGAGTGATGTGTGTTTCATTGGATGTCATTTTTGTGTGTGTCATTATTACATTGTTTATTCAAAGAGTGTATAAAATTAGTCTAAACTGATTTGTTTTGCTCCTATTCTTGAGGTCTGGAAACATCTGTTGCAGAAGTGTCTCCTGAGCGGTTCCAGTTATCATCGCCACATTCATCAGATTCACAGGATACTGTCATCCTTTCAGACAGCCCTTTGAGGAAACGTCAGAAGCTGGATGCAGAAGCTAAGCAAGTAAGAGTTAACAGATTTCCACATTCTTCTAATAGTGTCTTTTTTGTTTGTAGTTTAAGTGTTCTGAACTGTAGTGGTTATATCAACATGTAGAATGTTTTTATTGTTTTTTTCAGTTGGTGGAATCCATTCTCACCAGCAAACCTGGTGGAGAATGTATAATAAATGAGTACAATCGGACCAAGTCCCTGGTGGATGAAACCAGAAGAAAAATGGTCAACATACTGGTAGCTGACATGACAGAAAAAAATGGGTAATTTATTTCTGGCCCTGTGATTTTTACTATCATTTTCAAATTATTTTAAATCTCTATTAATTCCAGGGAAGCTGACTAGTTCTTTTCCTTTTGATCTTGCAGTACATCACCGCCACGGCAGGTGAAAGAAATGTATGCCAGAGGAATTGTAACCTTTTTCCCTTACCTCAGTGACCCATACTCAAAAAATGGGTATGTAAGTAGCTAACAGTAATAACTGATACAACTAAAATCAAAATTTTTAAATCCTGCCAAAATGTATGTCCTTATCAACTGTTCATGGTTACATAACTTACTGATAAATTAAACAAAATGTCTGTATATGTCCCTCTCCAAGGAACATTATTATGATGGCGAGAGTGGCACTGGGTACTTGGCCTGGAGGATTAAAACCATACAGAGATGCACTGCTAAAGAGAGGCGATTATCATCTGGAGGTAACATTTATAATTAAGTGGAAACATATAATACAGTTCCAAATTGTGGTACTGTATTAATAATGGTTATTAAATGTTATTATTAGTTTTGGTAAAGTTGTATTTCATATTGTCTAGCACCAGGAGATGGATCATCGGGTGAAGACCAGTGTGGTGGACCAACTGTCAGACGAGAGTTGCAGTTTGTTACAGAGAACGTGCTGAGTGAGGATGAGTGTAAGGAAGCAATCTCTCTGATGAAACATTCAGCTGATGAAGACACAGTCAAGAAGAAGATGAAGTTGACATTTGTTTATCGACACAACATGGTCCTTGACCCCCTGCTGTCAAGCAACATACTGTCTGTTTTTCCACGTTTCAAAGATATCAAAGGCTTGGTGAATATTTTTCATTACGTTGACAATGTAAACACATTTTATTTTTTGCAGATAGCAGATATAATTCTCTATTCTCTATCCCTGTTACAGATCGAACAGGATTTTGTACTGATGTTTGGTGAGGATGTATCAGGCAGGTTGCTGGAGAGGTGGCCAACAACATTCAAAAGAAAGATTATCCAACAAGGCAGAAAGCTTCCTTCTACCAGTGACCTGGAAGAACTCTTGCTGGCAGCTGACTCTCCTGAGGATGCCACTGAAGTTAATGCTGACATTGGTGAGCTGTTATTTTTTAGCACATTCACAGCATATATAATGTTTGTCACAGAACAGCTGTCCTTTTGTATTTTGGGTCTACTCAAACATTTTGTCAATGCATTGAAATTTGTTATTGATGATGATGATTCAACTTTATTAAAAACAAATATTTTTTTCAGACTGGGACAGTGACCTCTCAGCGATTCTATTGCTATTACATCTGATTCCACCATCTGGTCAGGGTCGGAAGAGACCAGGAAAGGTGTCAGCTTCTCAAGCAGAAAGGCATCTTGTGGTCTTCAAGAAGGTTTGTTTCTTTTCTATTTTTATGGTATGAATTACCAGTTTAAGAAACACTTGATTCTTATTGCCTGTCTGTATTTGTCTTTTCAGACTGGAACAAATATCCAAGAGCATCTTGATGCCATCACTACCAGCACTCAACCCTACCTCCTGGCTGTTGGGGTGAAAAAGAATGACATCCACCAGTTCTTCATTATTCTTGACAAGAATGCCATACCATGCAAGTCTACCTCTTCACTTGGTGCTTTTGATGAACTGTTTAAAGCACATTTTGTGTTTGGCACATCTTACAACACCATGCTTCACAACATGTACACGTTCATCCAAACCACTGTGTACAATATAGATGTTGGCAAAGTCAAAGAAAGTCCCAGAGTTGCTGAAATAAGGGCAAGGTTGCTTCATTAGGGCTTGAAGGTTAATTCTCCATCATGAAGTGTTTTGTCTGTCAGGCTGAGTTTACTGGTTCAAACATGCTTGTTAGGCATTTACGGTTAGTCCATGGTTACTTACCTGGAAGAAATCTTCGCCTTAAATGTGCCCAGCGTGACTGTGGCTGTGTGTTTGGCACTTTTTCAGGTTTTAGAAAACATTTAAATACCAAACACCTTAACTATTTCGACCAACAGGCTGACACTGATGTTAATTTACAGCCTGATGTGGCAGTTAAAGAAGTTAGCACTACAGGGGAGGTGGTGTCAACTAATGTAGAAGAAACACCCACAACATCTGAAATGTTGAAAAGTTCAAATAAGAGCACTTTGGATATGTGTGCCTCTACTGTTGCACAGCTCAGGGCAGCTGGATTAAGCCAATCTACTGTGAATAGTTTTGTCTCCTCAATGGAGGAAGTGTTTTTTGAGATTCATACTCAGGCTAAAGATGCAGCTTTACAGAGCTTACCTTCACAGGACACTACAAGTAAAAAGAAATTAGAGCAGTCATTCAAAAACTTTGAAAATCCATTCACACTGTTAAATTCAGAAGCTAAACGAAATAGGCACTTTAAACAAAAATGGGCAACTGTTGAACCTGTTGAAATGGTGCTTGGCACAAGATTTGACAGTAGAAGAAACAAGATCACAGGGACTTTTGATCAAGTCATTGTAACTGATAGGTTTGCATATGTTCCTATTTTGGAAACACTGAAAACTATCTTTCAAAACCACCATGTTGTCGACATGTTCAAGTCAAGGAATATGTCCAGAGAAGGTGTGTATGCAGACTTAATCGATGCTGCCTATGTTAAAAGATGTCCCCTATTTTCTGCAGAAAAAGATGCCTTACAAATTCAACTGTTTTATGATGACTTTGAAACTGCAAATCCCCTGGGCTCTAAAAAGGATGTACATAAATTGGGTGCAATATACTTTACACTAAGGAATTTTCCTCCAATCTTTAATTCGTTGTTGGTCAATATTCATTTGTGTGCTCTTTTTCATGCACAAGACTCAAAGCGTTATGGCTTTAATTCAATCCTTGAGCCACTTGTCAATGATCTGAAAGTTCTTGAGACAGAGGGACTGAAACTTCCCATGTTTAAAAACTTGGTTCATGGCACTGTAATCCAGGTCACTGGGGACAATCTTGGCTTGCATAGTCTGTTTGGGTTCGTGGAGTCATTTGCAGCTCGATATTGTTGTCGTTTTTGTCTGCTGGAGAAGGATTGTTTTCAAAGTGTGTTCTGTGAAGATGATTCTGGTGTTGCACTAAGAACTCTTGATATGCATAAGCAGCACTGTGAAAGTGTACAAAGAGATCCTACGCTACCTCATGTATGTGGTGTGAAACGCACTTGTCTCTTGAATTCACTTAAATATTTCAACACAGCCAACAATTTTTCTGTAGATATCATGCATGACATTTTGGAGGGAGTTGCTCAGTTAGAGGTGAAACTTGTGCTGCAGTACATAAAGGAGAACTTCCTAAGTGCTGAACAACTTGCTGGTAGAATACATGCCTTTGACTATGGCTTCAATCAGCAGCGAAATCGCCCACCAAGGGTAAAGTTGTTTGATGGCAGTAATGATTTAGGACTAAATGCAATTCAATCTTGGTGCTTATTGCGTAATGTACCTTTGATGTTTGGCGATTTAGTACAGGTGGGTGATAGCTACTGGCATCTTCTACTTCTGCTTCTACAAATTGTCAATATTGTGTTTTCACCAGTGCTGTCAGAAGGTATGACCATCTACCTCAAACATTTAATTATTGATCATCATCAGCTCTTTAAGCAGTTATTTCCTACACTCAGTCTCCTACCAAAGCATCACTTCATGATACATTACCCTCGCAGTATACGAAATATTGGCCCAATTCTGCACATGTGGTGCATGCGTTACGAAGCCAAACATAACTTCTTTAAGAAGCAATTAAAAAGCTTTAAAAACATTACAATGACATTGGCCAAGAAACACCAAAGTTGTATGGCCATGTATTGGGAGTCTTTTAGCCTTGAAAGATTAGCTTTAGGACCAGGAAAGATGGTGACACTTGGAGAGCTGAAAGAAGGTCCAGAAATTGCTTTAAAATTTGGAGCTGCGTTGTCTACCAGTGTTTTTTCAGCTAAGTGGATAAAGCATCATGGTATAGAGTACCGCCCTGACTTTATCATCTGTACAGAGGTAGTGTCTGAGATTCCAGTGTTTTATAAGATCAAAAGTATTGTTGTGAAAGATGACATTGTATTGCTCTGTGGAAAACTGATGGAAACCCTGTGTTTTGATGACCATTTTCATGCATTTAAGGTCAGAATGCACCCCAATATGGTGCTGAAGGTGTTGAACATAAAAGAGCTGTGTTACTTCAAACCATTTGATCTTCAAATGAAGTATGGCACTTCTGATTCCTCCCTGTATGTGGTTCCATATTGTCATTTTATGCCGAACTAAATTCATTGTTTTAAAGTGTTTTATGACTCTTTTTGTGTGTGTAGTGTTTTATGTACACTACATGAGATGTTTTAATATTTTGAGCCTGACATCAAAATAAAGCCGTTAAACGTATTATCTAGTTGTGGTTTTTGCTTACTTGTTTTATATTTTAAAGCATTATTAGAAACCAGGTTTTCATGCTGCAAAACACTAAATTGAGTGTAAAGGTAACACTACAGGAAGAGTTTTAGTAACATTACTTGGTGTAAAATTAATTTAAAATTTTACTCTATGAGAGCTAATTTTTCACTAGAGATTAGTGTATGAATAACACAGTATAGAGTAACATCAACACTCATCAGAGTTATTTGAACCCCCAGTGTTAATTTCAAATAACTCAATTCAGTGTTAAAAATGAGTGGAATTTTACTCAAATAGAGTTAATTTATCACTATGATAGAGTAAATAATATGACACTACTAGTAGTGTTAGGTTCATTTAACACTCTGCGGTGTTACTCAGTGTTAAATTTTTACTCTATTTAGAGTTAATTTTACTCTAAAATTTTAACACTATAGAAAGAGTCGATTTAACACCAATTCCGAATGGGACCAAATAGACTCGGGACCAGTGTTAAATTTAACTCTTTAAGTGTTATTTTAACACTCCGAATTTTACTGTGTAGGAAACGCACTGTCTTGACGAAATAAAGCGTTTTTGTACAACTTCATATAAATAGCTGTAAGTCTTGATAGAAGAAGCATACACACATATTTAAGGCGTTATCTTATACAGTTCAAGATCCCCGTGCTGGGCAAACAGGTTTTGAAGCTGTTTGAGCTAAGATTTTCAAGTTATTCACATAATGAAAACCTATACTTTGTTTCGGGCGAGTTCCCCATTCAAATGCATGTAATCGTAGGAAACGCACTGTCTTGACGAAATAAAGCGTTTATACAACTTCATATAAATAGCTGTAAGTCTTGATAGAAGAAGCATACACACATATTTAAGGCGTTATCTTATACAGTTCAAGATCCCCGTGCTGGGCAAACAGGTTTTGAAGCTGTTTGAGCTAAGATTTTCAAGTTATTCACATAATGAAAACCTATACTTTGTTTCGGGCGACTTCCCCATTCAAATGCATGTAATCGTAGGAAACGCACTGTCTTGACGAAATAAAGCATTTTGTACAACTTCATATAAATAGCTGTAAGTTTTGATAGACGACTCAGACACACATATTTAAGGCGTTATCTTATACAGTTCAAGATCCCCGTCCTGGGCAAACAGGTTTTGAAGCTGTTTGAGCTAAGATTTTCAAGTTATTCACATAATGAAAACCTATACTTTGTTTCGGGCGACTTCCCCATTCAAATGCATGTAATCGTAGGAAACGCACTGTCTTGACGAAATAAAGCGTTTTTGTACAACTTCATATAAATAGCTGTAAGTTTTGATAGACGACTCAGACACACATATTTAAGGCGTTATCTTATACAGTTCAAGATCCCCGTGCTGGGCAAACAGGTTTTGAAGCTGTTTGAGCTAAGATTTTTTGAAGTTATTCACATAATGAAAACCTATATTTTGTTTCGGGCGAGTTCCCCATTCAAATGCATGTAATCGTAGGAAACGCACTGTCTTGACGAAATAAAGTGTTTTTGTACAACTTCATATAAATAGCTGTAAGTTTTGATAGACGACTCAGACACACATATTTAAGGCGTTATCTTATACAGTTCAAGATCCCTGTGCTGGGCAAACAGGTTTTGAAGCTGTTTGAGCTAAGATTTTCAAGTTATTCACATAATGAAAACCTATACTTTGTTTTGGGCGAGTTCCCCATTCAAATGCATGTAAGAGATAAGATAAGATAAGATAAAACTTTATTAATCCCTCGGGTAGGTTCCTCTGGGAAATTTGTTTTCCAAAAAGCACAGCACCGACAGAAGTTACAGAGTCAAGAATATTATATATATATATATATATATATATATATGTATATATATATATATATATATATATATACACACACACATATATAAATATAAATACATATATAGATAAAATATACAAAGGGGATAAATAGAATAAATAGGAATAAAAATAAAAATAAAAATACAAGTGAATTGCACATTTCAAGTATGATTATTAACAAAAAGTATTGCACAAAGGTATTACACAGTGAAGTGGAGAGGCACTACAGCTTAGTTGTTCCCCCCTCCTTTGTCCTCCTGTTTCTCCTCCCTCTCCCCTCCAGAGAGGAGTTAAACAGTTTGATGGCGTGTGGGACAAAGGAGTTTTTAAGTCTGTTGGTTCTTGTCTTTGGGAGAAGCAACCTGTCACTGAACAGACTCTTCTGGTTGTTTATGGCCGTGTGCAGAGGATGCCCAGCATCGTCCATAATGTCCAGCAGTTTCTTTAGTGTCCTTTTCTCTGCCACTGACACCAGAGTGTCCAGCTTCATGCCAACCACAGAGCCAGCCTTCCTGATCAGTTTTTCCAGCCTGGATGAGTCCTTCTTTGCTGTGCTGCTCCCCCAGCACACCACAGCATAGAAAAGTACTCCAGCAACCACCGACTGGTAAAACATCCTCAGGAGCTTCCTGCAGATGTTGAAAGACCTCAGCCTCCTGAGGAAGTACAGTCGGCTTTGGGCTTTTTTGTACAGGTGCTCTGTGTTGCATGACCAGTCCAGTTTATTGTCCACCCACAGCCCGAGGTACTTGTACTTGTTGACCACCTCCACCTCCTCCCCCTCTATCTGAACCGGCAGTGGACCTGCTCTGGACCTCCCAAAGTCCACAACCAGTTCCTTAGTCTTTGAGGTGTTGAGTTGCAGGTGGTTTGTGTGACTCCATGTGACAAAGTTCCTCACCAGACTTCTGTACTCCTCTTCCTGATCATCCCAGATACACCCCATGATGGCTGTGTCGTCTGCAAACTTCTGAATGTGACATAATTCAGAGTTGTAGCAGAAGTCAGAGGTGTACAGGGTGAAGAGAAGAGGGGACAGCACAGTTCCCTGTGGTGCTCCTGTGCTGCTGACCACAGTGTCAGACGTGATGTCCTTCAGCCTGACGTACTGTGGCCTGTCGGTGAGGTAGTCGGAGATCCAAGCCACCAGGCAGGGGTCCACCTCCATCCTGTTCAGTTTCTCCTGGAGCAGACAGGGCTGGATGGTATTAAAGGCACTGGAAAAGTCAAGAAACAGGATCCTGACCGTGCCTTTTCCCCCATCGAGGTGTGAGTGGGCTCTATGCAGGAGGTACAGGATGGCATCCTCCACTCCCACACCCGCCTTGTAGGCGAACTGTAGTGGGTCCTGGGCATGTTGCACCTGTGGTCGGAGGAGGTTGAGGAAGAGCCGCTCTAGAGTCTTCATAAGATGTGATGTCAGTGCCACCGGTTGGAAGTCATTCAGCTCATTGGGCCGGTTCCTTTTGGGGACCGGGACGATGCAGGATGTCTTCCATAGGGTGGGCACTCTCCCCAGTCGCAGACTGAGATTGAAGACTCGTTGTAGCGGCTCCCCAAGTTCAGCAGCACACGCCTTTAGCATCCTCGGACACACCTTGTCCGGACCTGCTGCCTTTCTGGGGCGAAGCTTCCTCAGTTGTCTCCTGACCTGATCCACTGTGACACTGGGAGATGATTGGAAGGAGGGGGGGGAAGATGTCCTGCTGCTGAGAGAGGGATTGGAGGAGGGGGGTGTCATCATAGTGTCAGGAAGGGGGGGAAGCAAGGGAGGTAGGAGAGTGGGGAGAGGGCTCTGTAGTGAAGGTGAGGGTGAGGGTGGGGGGGTTGTGGGCTGGTCAAACCTGTTGAAGAAGTTGTTGAGTTCGTTTGCCTTCTCCACAGTCCCCCCCACTGTGCTGTTCTTGGTGTTGTGGCCTGTGATAGTTTTCACACCATTCCAGACCTCCCTCATATTGTTCCTCTCCAACTTCTGCTCCACCTTCCTCCTGTAGGTGTCCTTTGCTTCCCTCAGGCAGCGTTTCACCTCCCGCTGTGCTGCTTTCATCTCCTCCTTCACTTTGCTCCTGAAAGCCTTCTTCTTCATGTTGAGGACAGCTTTGACTTCCTGTGTTACCCATCCATCCATCCATCCATCTTCGTCCGCTTTATCCGGGGCCGGGTCGCGGGGGCAGCAGCCTAAGCAAAGAGGCCCAGACCTCCCTCTCCCCAGCCACCTCCTCCAGCTCATCCGGGGGAACACCAAGGCGTTCCCAGGCCAGCCGAGAGATATAATCTCTCCAGCGTGTCCTGGGTCTGCCCCGGGGCCTCCTCCCGGTGGGACATGCCTGGAACACCTCACCCAGGAGGCGCCCAGGGGGCATCCTTGTCAGATGCCCAAACCACCTCAGCTGGCTCCTTTCGATGTGGAGCAGCAGCGGCTCTACTCTGAGCCCCTCCCGGATAGCCGAACTTCTCACCCTATCTCTAAGGGAGATGCCAGCCACCCTTCGGAGGAAGCTCATTTCCGCCGCTTGTATCTGCGATCTCGTCCTTTCGGTCACTACCCACAGCTCGTGGCCATAGGTGAGGGTAGGGACGTAGATCGACCGGTAAATTGAGAGCTTCGCTTTTACACTCAGCTCCCTCTTCACCACGACGGACCGGTGCAGCGTCTGCATTACTGCAGCTGCAGCCCCAATCCGTCTGTCGATCTCCGGCTCCCTTCTCCCATCACTCGCGAACAAGACCCCGAGATACTTGAACTCCTTCACTTGGGGCAGGACCTCATCCCCGACCCGGAGTGGGCACTCCACCCTTTTCCGGCTGAGAACCATGGCCTCAGATTTGGAGGTGCTGATCCTCATTCCCGCTGCTTCACACTCGGCTGCGAACCGCTCCAGTGCGAGCTGGAGGCCCTCACCCGATGAGGTGTTACCCACGGTTTGTTATTAGGGTAACACCGTACCGTCTTAGCAGGGGCGACCGTGTCCACACAAAAGTTGAGGTAGTCTGTAAGACAGTGTGTCGCCCCCTCTATGTCCTCACCATGTGGGCTCAGAAGCACGTCCCAGTCTGTGGTGTCATAACAGTCTCTCAGAGCATCCTCCTTTTCTGGGGTCCATCTCCTGATGGAACGTGTTGTGACAGGCTGCCTTTGGACGAGGGGTGTGTATTGTGGCTGTAGGTAAACCAGGTTGTGGTCTGACTTCCCTAGTGGGGGGAGGGGGGTGGCTCTGTATGCATCTCTCACATTAGCATACAGTAGGTCAATTGTCCTGTTGCTCCTTGTGGGACAATTCACAAACTGGTGAAAAGCAGCCAGAGTAGAATCCAGTGTGGCATGATTAAAGTCTCCAGATATAATAATGAAATCTTCGGGGTTTTGTGTCTGGAGTCTTGCTGTGACTGTGTGTATTTTCTCACAGGCAGCTGTTGCGTCGGCCCTCGGAGGAATGTAAACACACACACAGATCACATGACTGAACTCCCGAGGTAGATAATATGGCCGCAAGCTAACAGCTAGCAGCTCCAGGTCCGGACGGCATACCGAAACTTTAACGGAGACGTGTCCGGGGTTGCAGTATCTGTTGTTAACGTAGACAATGAGTCCCCCACCTCTGCTTTTTCCGCTGGCCTGCGTGTCCCTATCGGCTCTCACGGATGTGAAACCGCATAGGTCTACGTTAGCCTGTGGCGTTAGCTCGGTTAGCCACGTCTCCGTGAAGATAAACAAACTGCACTCACGGTATAGTCGGTGGTTGTTCAGAGCACACAGTTCGTCCATTTTATTCGGTAGCGAGTTCACGTTGCCCATTATCACTGTCGGGATTGATGGTTTGAATTGCCTCCGGTGATCCGCTTTCCTCGCTCCAGCCTTGCAGCCTCTGTAGCTCCTCTTTATCTCAGCCGTGATGTTGTGTCGCATGCCGGTCTTTCCCTTTGTTCTTAGAGCCAGCAGCTCCGCTCTCGAGTAGATGAAGGAGCTGGTTCCAGAAGTTTTAAAAAGTGCATTATCCATCTTGTATCGCTATATCTAAGAGGTAGAAGTACAGTAACTAGAGGAAGGTGAAATAAAGTTTGAAAGCCTAGTCTAAAAAAAGTTAAAAGTTAAGAAAAAGTGCGGTGTTGCAGAGCTACTTGGAAAGGCTGCCGTCACTCCAGCGCCATCTTGGTATCATCGTAGGAAACGCACTGTCTTGACGAAAAAAAACGTTTTTGTACAACTTCATATAAATAGCTGTAAGTCTTGATAGAAGAAGCATACACACATATTTAAGGCGTTATCTTATACAGTTCAAGATCCCCGTGCTGGGCAAACAGGTTTTGAAGCTGTTTGAGCTAAGATTTTCAAGTTATTCACATAATGAAAACCTATACTTTGTTTCGGGCGAGTTCCCCATTCAAATGCATGTAATCGTAGGAAACGCACTGTCTTGACGAAATAAAGCGTTTTTGTACAACTTCATATAAATAGCTTTAAGTCTTGATAGAAGAAGCATACACACATATTTAAGGCGTTATCTTATACAGTTCAAGATCCCCGTGCTGGGCAAACAGGTTTTGAAGCTGTTTGAGCTAAGATTTTCAAGTTATTCACATAATGAAAACCTATACTTTGTTTCGGGCGAGTTCCCCATTCAAATGCATGTAATCGTAGGAAACGCACTGTCTTGACGAAATAAAGCGTTTTTGTACAACTTCATATTAATAGCTGTAAGTCTTGATAGAAGAAGCATACACACATATTTAAGGCGTTATCTTATACAGTTCAAGATCCCCGTGCTGGGCAAACAGGTTTTGAAGCTGTTTGAGCTAAGATTTTCAAGTTATTCACATAATGAAAACCTATACTTTGTTTCGGGCGAGTTCCCCATTCAAATGCATGTAATCGTAGGAAACGCACTGTCTTGACGAAATAAAGCGTTTTTGTACAACTTCATATAAATAGCTGTAAGTTTTGATAGACGACTCAGACACACATATTTAAGGCGTTATCTTATACAGTTCAAGATCCCCGTGCTGGGCAAACAGGTTTTGAAGCTGTTTGAGCTAAGATTTTCAAGTTATTCACATAATGAAAACCTATACTTTGTTTCGGGCGAGTTCCCCATTCAAATGCATGTAATCGTAGGAAACGCACTGTCTTGACGAAATAAAGCGTTTTTGTACAACTTCATATAAATAGCTGTAAGTCTTGATAGAAGAAGCATACACACATATTTAAGGCGTTATCTTATACAGTTCAAGATCCCCGTGCTGTGCAAACAGGTTTTGAAGCTGTTTGAGCTAAGATTTTCAAGTTATTCACATAATGAAAACCTATACTTTGTTTCGGACGAGTTCCCCATTCAAATGCATGTAATCGTAGGAAACGCACTGTCTTGACGAAATAAAGCGTTTTTGTACAACTTCATATAAATAGCTGTAAGTTTTGATAGACGACTCAGACACACATATTTAAGGCGTTATCTTATACAGTTCAAGATCCCCGTGCTGGGCAAACAGGTTTTGAAGCTGTTTGAGCTAAGATTTTCAAGTTATTCACATAATGAAAACCTATACTTTGTTTCGGGCGAGTTCCCCATTCAAATGCATGTAATCGTAGGAAACGCACTGTCTTGACGAAATAAAGCGTTTTTGTACAACTTCATATAAATAGCTGTAAGTCTTGATAGAAGAAGCATACACACATATTTAAGGCGTTATCTTATACAGTTCAAGATCCCCGTGCTGTGCAAACAGGTTTTGAGGCTGCTTGAGCTAAGATTTTCAAGTTATTCACATAACGAAAACCTATACTTTGTTTCGGGCGAGTTCCCCATTCAAATGCATGTAATCGTAGGAAACGCACTGTCTTGATGAAATAAAGCGTTTTTGTACAACTTCATATAAATAGCTGTAAGTTTTGATAGACGACTCAGACACACATATTTAAGGCGTTATCTTATACAGTTCAAGATCCCCGTGCTGGGCAAACAGGTTTTGAAGCTGTTTGAGCTAAGATTTTCAAGTTATTCACATAATGAAAACCTATACTTTGTTTCGGGCGAGTTCCCCATTCAAATGCATGTAATCGTAGGAAACGCACTGTCTTGACGAAATAAAGCGTTTTTGTACAACTTCATATAAATAGCTGTAAGTTTTGATAGACGACTCAGACACACATATTTAAGGCGTTATCTTATACAGTTCAAGATCCCCGTGCTGGGCAAACAGGTTTTGAAGCTGTTTGAGCTAAGATTTTCAAGTTATTCACATAATGAAAACCTATACTTTGTTTCGGGCGAGTTCCCCATTCAAATGCATGTAATCGTAGGAAACGCACTGTCTTGACGAAATAAAGCGTTTTTGTACAACTTCATATAAATAGCTGTAAGTCTTGATAGAAGAAGCATACACACATATTTAAGGCGTTATCTTATACAGTTCAAGATCCCTGTGTTGGGCAAACAGGTTTTGAAGCTGTTTGAGCTAAGATTTTCAAGTTATTCACATAATGAAAACCTATACTTTGTTTCGGGCGAGTTCCCCATTAAAATGCATGTAATCGTAGGAAACGCACTGTCTTGACGAAATAAAGCGTTTTTGTACAACTTCATATAAATAGCTGTAAGTCTTGATAGAAGAAGCATACACACATATTTAAGGCGTTATCTTATACAGTTCAAGATCCCCGTGCTGGGCAAAAAGGTTTTGAAGCTGTTTGAGCTAAGATTTTCAAGTTATTCACATAATGAAAACCTATACTTTGTTTCGGGCGAGTTCCCCATTCAAATGCATGTAATCGTAGGAAACGCACTGTCTTGACGAAATAAAGCGTTTTTGTACAACTTCATATAAATAGCTGTAAGTTTTGATAGACGACTCAGACACACATATTTAAGGCGTTATCTTATACAGTTCAAGATCCCCGTGCTGGGCAAACAGGTTTTGAAGCTGTTTGAGCTAAGATTTTCAAGTTATTCACATAATGAAAACCTATACTTTGTTTCGGGCGAGTTCCCCATTCAAATGCATGTAATCGTAGGAAACGCACTGTCTTGACGAAATAAAGCGTTTTTGTACAACTTCATATAAATAGCTGTAAGTTTTGATAGACGACTCAGACACACATATTTAAGGCGTTATCTTATACAGTTCAAGATCCCCGTGCTGGGCAAACAGGTTTTGAAGCTGTTTCAGCTAAGATTTTCAAGTTATTCACATAATGAAAACCTATACTTTGTTTCGGGCGAGTTCCCCATTCAAATGCATGTAATCGTAGGAAACGCACTGTCTTGACGAAATAAAGCGTTTTTGTACAACTTCATATAAATAGCTGTAAGTTTTGATAGACGATTCAGACACACATATTTAAGGCCTTATCTTATACAGTTCAAGATCCCCGTGCTGGGCAAACAGGTTTTGAAGCTGTTTGAGCTAAGATTTTCAAGTTATTCACATAATGAAAACCTATACTTTGTTTCGGGCGAGTTCCCCATTCAAATGCATGTAATCGTAGGAAACGCACTGTCTTGACGAAATAAAGCGTTTTTGTACAACTTCATATAAATAGCTGTAAGTCTTGATAGAAGAAGCATACACACATATTTAAGGCGTTATCTTATACAGTTCAAGATCCCCGTGCTGTGCAAACAGGTTTTGAGGCTGTTTGAGCTAAGATTTTCAAGTTATTCACATAATGAAAACCTATACTTTTTTCTGGCGAGTTCCCCATTCAAATGCATGTAATCGTAGAAAACGCACTGTCTTGACGAAATAAAGCGTTTTTGTACAACTTCATATAAATAGCTGTAAGTTTTGATAGACGACTCAGACACACATATTTAAGGCGTTATCTTATACAGTTCAAGATCCCCGTGCTGGGCAAACAGGTTTTGAAGCTGTTTGAGCTAAGATTTTCAAGTTATTCACATAATGAAAACCTATACTTTGTTTCGGGCGAGTTCCCCATTCAAATGCATGTAATCGTAGGAAACGCACTGTCTTGACGAAATGAAGCGTTTTTGTACAACTTCATATAAATAGCTGTAAGTTTTGATAGACGACTCAGACACACATATTTAAGGCGTTATCTTATACAGTTCAAGATCCCCGTGCAGGGCAAACAGGTTTTGAAGCTGTTTGAGCTAAGATTTTCAAGTTATTCACATAATGAAAACCTATACTTTGTTTCGGGCGAGTTCCCCATTCAAATGCATGTAATCGTAGGAAACGCACTGTCTTGACGAAATAAAGCGTTTTTGTACAACTTCATATAAATAGCTGTAAGTCTTGATAGAAGAAGCATACACACATATTTAAGGCGTTATCTTATACAGTTCAAGATCCCCGTGCTGGGCAAACAGGTTTTGAAGCTGTTTGAGCTAAGATTTTCAAGTTATTCACATAATGAAAACCTATACTTTGTTTCGGGCGAGTTCCCCATTCAAATGCATGTAATCGTAGGAAACGCACTGTCTTGACGAAATAAAGCGTTTTTGTACAACTTCATATAAATAGCTGTAAGTCTTGATAGAACAAGCATACACACATATTTAAGGCGTTATCTTATACAGTTCAAGATCCCCGTGCTGGGCAAACAGGTTTTGAAGCTGTTTGAGCTAAGATTTTCAAGTTATTCACATAATGAAAACCTATACTTTGTTTCGGACGAGTTCCCCATTCAAATGCATGTAATCGTAGGAAACGCACTGTCTTGACGAAATAAAGCGTTTTTGTACAACTTCATATAAATAGCTGTTAGTTTTGATAGACGACTCAGACACACATATTTAAGGCGTTATCTTATACAGTTCAAGATCCCCGTGCTGGGCAAACAGGTTTTGAAGCTGTTTGAGCTAAGATTTTCAAGTTATTCACATAATGAAAACCTATACTTTGTTTCGGGCGAGTTCCCCATTCAAATGCATGTAATCGTAGGAAACGCACTGTCTTGACGAAATAAAGCGTTTTTGTACAACTTCATATAAATAGCTGTAAGTCTTGATAGAAGAAGCATACACACATATTTAAGGCGTTATCTTATACAGTTCAAGATCCCCGTGCTGGGCAAACAGGTTTTGAAGCTGTTTGAGCTAAGATTTTCAAGTTATTCACATAATGAAAACCTATACTTTGTTTCGGACGAGTTCCCCATTCAAATGCATGTAATCGTAGGAAACGCACTGTCTTGACGAAATAAAGCGTTTTTATACAACTTCATATAAATAGCTGTAAGTCTTGATAGAAGAAGCATACACACATATTTAAGGCGTTATCTTATACAGTTCAAGATCCCCGTGCTGGGCAAACAGGTTTTGAAGCTGTTTGAGCTAAGATTTTCAAGTTATTCACATAATGAAAACCTATACTTTGTTTCGGGCGAGTTCCCCATTCAAATGCATGTAATCGTAGGAAACGCACTGTCTTGACGAAATAAAGCGTTTTTGTACAACTTCATATAAATAGCTGTAAGTTTTGGTAGATGACTCAGACACACATATTTAAGGCGTTATCTTATACAGTTCAAGATCCCCGTGCTGGGCAAACAGGTTTTGAAGCTGTTTGAGCTAAGATTTTCAAGTTATTCACATAATGAAAACCTATACTTTGTTTCGGGCGAGTTCCCCATTCAAATGCATGTAATCGTAGGAAACGCACTGTCTTGACGAAATAAAGCGTTTTTGTACAACTTCATATAAATAGCTGTAAGTCTTGATAGAAGAAGCATACACACATATTTAAGGCGTTATCTTATACAGTTCAAGATCCCCGTGCTGGGCAAACAGGTTTTGAAGCTGTTTGAGCTAAGATTTTCAAGTTATTCACATAATGAAAACCTATACTTTGTTTCGGGCGAGTTCCCCATTCAAATGCATGTAATCGTAGGAAACGCACTGTCTTGACGAAATAAAGCGTTTTTGTACAACTTCATATAAATAGCTGTAAGTTTTGATAGACGACTCAGACACACATATTTAAGGCGTTATCTTATACAGTTCAAGATCCCCGTGCTGGGCAAACAGGTTTTGAAGCTGTTTGAGCTAAGATTTTCAAGTTATTCACATAATGAAAACCTATACTTTGTTTCGGGCAAGTTCCCTATTCAAATGCATGTAATCGTAGGAAACGCACTGTCTTGACGAAATAAAGCGTTTTTGTACAACTTCATATAAATAGCTGTAAGTTTTGATAGACGACTCAGACACACATATTTAAGGCGTTATCTTATACAGTTCAAGATCCCCGTGCTGTGCAAACAGGTTTTGAGGCTGTTTGAGCTAAGATTTTCAAGTTATTCACATAATGAAAACCTATACTTTGTTTCGGGCGAGTTCCCCATTCAAATGCATGTAATCGTAGGAAACGCACTGTCTTGACGAAATAAAGCGTTTTTGTACAACTTCATATAAATAGCTGTAAGTCTTGATAGAAGAAGCATACACACATATTTAAGGCGTTATCTTATACAGTTCAAGATCCCCGTGCTGGGCAAACAGGTTTTGAAGCTGTTTGAGCTAAGATTTTCAAGTTATTCACATAATGAAAACCTATACTTTGTTTCGGGCGAGTTCCCCATTCAAATGCATGTAATCGTAGGAAACGCACTGTCTTGACGAAATAAAGCGTTTTTGTACAACTTCATATAAATAGCTGTAAGTCTTGATAGAAGAAGCATACACACATATTTAAGGCGTTATCTTATACAGTTCAAGATCCCCGTGCTGGGCAAACAGGTTTTGAAGCTGTTTGAGCTAAGATTTTCAAGTTATTCACATAATGAAAACCTATACTTTGTTTCGGGCGAGTTCCCCATTCAAATGCATGTAATCGTAGGAAACGCACTGTCTTGACGAAATAAAGCGTTTTTGTACAACTTCATATAAATAGCTGTAAGTCTTGATAGAAGAAGCATACACACATATTTAAGGCGTTATCTTATACAGTTCAAGATCCCTGTGCTGGGCAAACAGGTTTTGAAGCTGTTTGAGCTAAGATTTTCAAGTTATTCACATAATGAAAACCTATACTTTGTTTCGGGCGAGTTCCCCATTCAAATGCATGTAGTCGTAGGAAACGCACTGTCTTGACGAAATAAAGCGTTTTTGTACAACTTCATATAAATAGCTGTAAGTCTTGATAGAAGAAGCATACACACATATTTAAGGCGTTATCTTATATAGTTCAAGATCCCCGTGCTGGGCAAACAGGTTTTGAAGCTGTTTGAGCTAAGATTTTCAAGTTATTCACATAATGAAAACCTATACTTTGTTTCGGGCGAGTTCCCCATTAAAATGCATGTAATCGTAGGAAACGCACTGTCTCGACGAAATAAAGCGTTTTTGTACAACTTCATATAAATAGCTGTAAGTCTTGATAGAAGAAGCATACACACATATTTAAGGCGTTATCTTATACAGTTCAAGATCCCCGTGCTGGGCAAACAGGTTTTGAAGCTGTTTGAGCTAAGATTTTAAAGTTATTCACATAATGAAAACCTATACTTTGTTTCGGGCGAGTTCCCCATTAAAATGCATGTAATCGTAGGAAACGCACTGTCTTGACGAAATAAAGCGTTTTTGTACAACTTCATATAAATAGCTGTAAGTCTTGATAGAAAAAGCATACACACATATTTAAGGCGTTATCTTATACAGTTCAAGATCCCCGTGCTGGGCAAACAGGTTTTGAAGCTGTTTGAGCTAAGATTTTCAAGTTATTCACATAATGAAAACCTATACTTTGTTTCGGGCGAGTTCCCCATTCAAATGCATGTAATCGTAGGAAACGCACTGTCTTGACGAAATAAAGCGTTTTTGTACAACTTCATATAAATAGCTGTAAGTTTTGATAGACGACTCAGACACACATATTTAAGGCGTTATCTTATACAGTTCAAGATCCCCGTGCTCGGCAAACAGGTTTTGAAGCTGTTTGAGCTAAGATTTTCAAGTTATTCACATAATGAAAACCTATACTTTGTTTCGGACGAGTTCCCCATTCAAATGCATGTAATCGTAGGAAACGCACTGTCTTGACGAAATAAAGCGTTTTTGTACAACTTCATATAAATAGCTGTAAGTCTTGATAGAAGAAGCATACACACATATTTAAGGCGTTATCTTATACAGTTCAAGATCCCCGTGCTGGGCAAACAGGTTTTGAAGCTGTTTGAGCTAAGATTTTCAAGTTATTCACATAATGAAAACCTATACTTTGTTTCGGACGAGTTCCCCATTCAAATGCATGTAATCGTAGGAAACGCACTGTCTTGACGAAATAAAGCGTTTATACAACTTCATATAAATAGCTGTAAGTCTTGATAGAAGAAGCATACACACATATTTAAGGCGTTATCTTATATAGTTCAAGATCCCCGTGCTGGGCAAACAGGTTTTGAAGCTGTTTGAGCTAAGATTTTCAAGTTATTCACATAATGAAAACCTATACTTTGTTTCGGGCGAGTTCCCCATTAAAATGCATGTAATCGTAGGAAACGCACTGTCTCGACGAAATAAAGCGTTTTTGTACAACTTCATATAAATAGCTGTAAGTCTTGATAGAAGAAGCATACACACATATTTAAGGCGTTATCTTATACAGTTCAAGATCCCCGTGCTGGGCAAACAGGTTTTGAAGCTGTTTGAGCTAAGATTTTAAAGTTATTCACATAATGAAAACCTATACTTTGTTTCGGGCGAGTTCCCCATTAAAATGCATGTAATCGTAGGAAACGCACTGTCTTGACGAAATAAAGCGTTTTTGTACAACTTCATATAAATAGCTGTAAGTCTTGATAGAAGAAGCATACACACATATTTAAGGCGTTATCTTATACAGTTCAAGATCCCCGTGCTGGGCAAACAGGTTTTGAAGCTGTTTGAGCTAAGATTTTCAAGTTATTCACATAATGAAAACCTATACTTTGTTTCGGACGAGTTCCCCATTCAAATGCATGTAATCGTAGGAAACGCACTGTCTTGACGAAATAAAGCGTTTATACAACTTCATATAAATAGCTGTAAGTCTTGATTGACGACTCAGACACACATATTTAAGGCGTTATCTTATACAGTTCAAGTTCCCCGTGCTGGGCAAACAGGTTTTGAAGCTGTTTGAGCTAAGATTTTCAAGTTATTCACATAATGAAAACCTATACTTTGTTTCGGGCGAGTTCCCCATTCAAATGCATGTAATCGTAGGAAACGCACTGTCTTGACGAAATAAAGCGTTTTTGTACAACTTCATATAAATAGCTGTAAGTTTTGATAGACGACTCAGACACACATATTTAAGGCGTTATCTTATACAGTTCAAGATCCCCGTGCTCGGCAAACAGGTTTTGAAGCTGTTTGAGCTAAGATTTTCAAGTTATTCACATAATGAAAACCTATACTTTGTTTCGGACGAGTTCCCCATTCAAATGCATGTAATCGTAGGAAACGCACTGTCTTGACGAAATAAAGCGTTTTTGTACAACTTCATATAAATAGCTGTAAGTCTTGATAGAAGAAGCATACACACATATTTAAGGCGTTATCTTATACAGTTCAAGATCCCCGTGCTGGGCAAACAGGTTTTGAAGCTTTTTGAGCTAAGATTTTCAAGTTATTCACATAATGAAAACCTATACTTTGTTTCGGACGAGTTCCCCATTCAAATGCATGTAATCGTAGGAAACGCACTGTCTTGACGAAATAAAGCGTTTATACAACTTCATATAAATAGCTGTAAGTCTTGATAGAAGAAGCATACACACATATTTAAGGCGTTATCTTATATAGTTCAAGATCCCCGTGCTGGGCAAACAGGTTTTGAAGCTGTTTGAGCTAAGATTTTCAAGTTATTCACATAATGAAAACCTATACTTTGTTTCGGGCGAGTTCCCCATTAAAATGCATGTAATCGTAGGAAACGCACTGTCTCGACGAAATAAAGCGTTTTTGTACAACTTCATATAAATAGCTGTAAGTCTTGATAGAAGAAGCATACACACATATTTAAGGCGTTATCTTATACAGTTCAAGATCCCCGTGCTGGGCAAACAGGTTTTGAAGCTGTTTGAGCTAAGATTTTCAAGTTATTCACATAATGAAAACCTATACTTTGTTTCGGGCGAGTTCCCCATTCAAATGCATGTAATCGTAGGAAACGCACTGTCTTGACGAAATAAAGCGTTTTTGTACAACTTCATATAAATAGCTGTAAGTCTTGATAGAAGAAGCATACACACATATTTAAGGCGTTATCTTATACAGTTCAAGATCCCCGTGCTGGGCAAACAGGTTTTGAAGCTGTTTGAGCTAAGATTTTCAAGTTATTCACATAATGAAAACCTATACTTTGTTTCGGACGAGTTCCCCATTCAAATGCATGTAATCGTAGGAAACGCACTGTCTTGACGAAATAAAGCGTTTATACAACTTCATATAAATAGCTGTAAGTCTTGATTGACGACTCAGACACACATATTTAAGGCGTTATCTTATACAGTTCAAGTTCCCCGTGCTGGGCAAACAGGTTTTGAAGCTGTTTGAGCTAAGATTTTCAAGTTATTCACATAATGAAAACCTATACTTTGTTTCGGGCGAGTTCCCCATTCAAATGCATGTAATCGTAGGAAACGCACTGTCTTGACGAAATAAAGCGTTTTTGTACAACTTCATATAAATAGCTGTAAGTTTTGATAGACGACTCAGACACACATATTTAAGGCGTTATCTTATACAGTTCAAGATCCCCGTGCTCGGCAAACAGGTTTTGAAGCTGTTTGAGCTAAGATTTTCAAGTTATTCACATAATGAAAACCTATACTTTGTTTCGGACGAGTTCCCCATTCAAATGCATGTAATCGTAGGAAACGCACTGTCTTGACGAAATAAAGCGTTTTTGTACAACTTCATATAAATAGCTGTAAGTCTTGATAGAAGAAGCATACACACATATTTAAGGCGTTATCTTATACAGTTCAAGATCCCCGTGCTGGGCAAACAGGTTTTGAAGCTGTTTGAGCTAAGATTTTCAAGTTATTCACATAATGAAAACCTATACTTTGTTTCGGACGAGTTCCCCATTCAAATGCATGTAATCGTAGGAAACGCACTGTCTTGACGAAATAAAGCGTTTTTGTACAACTTCATATAAATAGCTGTAAGTCTTGATAGAAGAAGCATACACACATATTTAAGGCGTTATCTTATACAGTTCAAGATCCCCGTGCTGGGCAAACAGGTTTTGAAGCTGTTTGAGCTAAGATTTTCAAGTTATTCACATAATGAAAACCTATACTTTATTTCGGGCGAATTCCCCATTAAAATGCATGTAATCGTAGGAAACGCACTGTCTCGACGAAATAAAGCGTTTTTGTACAACTTCATATAAATAGCTGTAAGTCTTGATAGAAGAAGCATACACACATATTTAAGGCGTTATCTTATACAGTTCAAGATCCCCGTGCTGGGCAAACAGGTTTTGAAGCTGTTTGAGCTAAGATTTTAAAGTTATTCACATAATGAAAACCTATACTTTGTTTCGGGCGAGTTCCCCATTCAAATGCATGTAATCGTAGGAAACGCACTGTCTTGACGAAATAAAGCGTTTTTGTACAACTTCATATAAATAGCTGTAAGTCTTGATAGAAGAAGCATACACACATATTTAAGGCGTTATCTTATACAGTTCAAGATCCCCGTGCTGGGCAAATAGGTTTTGAAGCTGTTTGAGCCAAGATTTTCAAGTTATTCACATAATGAAAACCTATACTTTGTTTCGGACGAGTTCACCATTCAAATGCATGTAATCGTAGGAAACGCACTGTCTTGACGAAATAAAGCGTTTTTGTACAACTTCATATAAATAGCTGTAAGTCTTGATAGAAGAAGCATACACACATATTTAAGGCGTTATCTTATACAGTTCAAGATCCCCGTGCTGGGCACACAGGTTTTGAAGCTGTTTGAGCTAAGATTTTCAAGTTATTCACATAATGAAAACCTATACTTTGTTTCGGACGAGTTCCCCATTCAAATGCATGTAATCGTAGGAAACGCACTGTCTTGACGAAATAAAGCGTTTATACAACTTCATATAAATAGCTGTAGGTTTTGATAGACGACTCAGACACACATATTTAAGGCGTTATCTTATACAGTTCAAGATCCCCGTGCTGGGCAAACAGGTTTTGAAGCTGTTTGAGCTAAGATTTTCAAGTTATTCACATAATGAAAACCTATACTTTGTTTCGGGCGAGTTCCCCATTCAAATGCATGTAATCGTAGGAAACGCACTGTCTTGACGAAATAAAGCGTTTTTGTACAACTTTATATAAATAGCTGTAAGTCTTGATAGAAGAAGCATACACACATATTTAAGGCGTTATCTTATACAGTTCAAGATCCCCGTGCTGGGCAAACAGGTTTTGAAGCTGTTTGAGCTAAGATTTTCAAGTTATTCACATAATGAAAACCTATACTTTGTTTCGGGCGAGTTCCCCATTCAAAAATGCATGTAATCGTAGGAAACGCACTGTCTTGACGAAATAAAGCGTTTTTGTACAACTTCATATAAATAGCTGTAAGTCTTGATAGAAGAAGCATACACACATATTTAAGGCGTTATCTTATACAGTTCAAGATCCCTGTGCTGGGCAAACAGGTTTTGAAGCTGTTTGAGCTAAGATTTTCAAGTTATTCACATAATGAAAACCTATACTTTGTTTCGGGCGAGTTCCCCATTCAAATGCATGTAATCGTAGGAAACGCACTGTCTTGACGAAATAAAGCGTTTTTGTACAACTTCATATAAATAGCTGTAAGTCTTGATAGAAGAAGCATACACACATATTTAAGGCGTTATCTTATACAGTTCAAGATCCCCGTGCTGGGCAAACAGGTTTTGAAGCTGTTTGAGCTAAGATTTTCAAGTTATTCACATAATGAAAACCTATACTTTGTTTCGGGCGAGTTCCCCATTCAAATGCATGTAATCGTAGGAAACGCACTGTCTTGACGAAATAAAGCGTTTTTGTACAACTTCATATAAATAGCTGTAAGTTTTGATAGACGACTCAGAAACACATATTTAAGGCGTTATCTTATACAGTTCAAGATCCCCGTGCTGGGCAAACAGGTTTTGAAGCTGTTTGAGCTAAGATTTTCAAGTTATTCACATAATGAAAACCTATACTTTGTTTCGGACGAGTTCCCCATTCAAATGCATGTAATCGTAGGAAACGCACTGTCTTGACGAAATAAAGCGTTTATACAACTTCATATAAATAGCTGTAAGTCTTGATAGAAGAAGCATACACACATATTTAAGGCGTTATCTTATACAGTTCAAGATCCCCGTGCTGGGCAAACAGGTTTTGAAGCTGTTTGAGCTAAGATTTTCAAGTTATTCACATAATGAAAACCTATACTTTGTTTCGGACGAGTTCCCCATTCAAATGCATGTAATCGTAGGAAACGCACTGTCTTGACGAAATAAAGCGTTTATACAACTTCATATAAATAGCTGTAAGTCTTGATTGACGACTCAGACACACATATTTAAGGCGTTATCTTATACAGTTCAAGTTCCCCGTGCTGGGCAAACAGGTTTTGAAGCTGTTTGAGCTAAGATTTTCAAGTTATTCACATAATGAAAACCTATACTTTGTTTCGGGCGAGTTCCCCATTCAAATGCATGTAATCGTAGGAAACGCACTGTCTTGACGAAATAAAGCGTTTTTGTACAACTTCATATAAATAGCTGTAAGTTTTGATAGACGACTCAGACACACATATTTAAGGCGTTATCTTATACAGTTCAAGATCCCCGTGCTCGGCAAACAGGTTTTGAAGCTGTTTGAGCTAAGATTTTCAAGTTATTCACATAATGAAAACCTATACTTTGTTTCGGACGAGTTCCCCATTCAAATGCATGTAATCGTAGGAAACGCACTGTCTTGACGAAATAAAGCGTTTTTGTACAACTTCATATAAATAGCTGTAAGTCTTGATAGAAGAAGCATACACACATATTTAAGGCGTTATCTTATACAGTTCAAGATCCCCGTGCTGGGCAAACAGGTTTTGAAGCTGTTTGAGCTAAGATTTTCAAGTTATTCACATAATGAAAACCTATACTTTGTTTCGGGCGAGTTCCCCATTCAAATGCATGTAATCGTAGGAAACGCACTGTCTTGACGAAATAAAGCGTTTATACAACTTCATATAAATAGCTGTAAGTCTTGATTGACGACTCAGACACACATATTTAAGGCGTTATCTTATACAGTTCAAGTTCCCCGTGCTGGGCAAACAGGTTTTGAAGCTGTTTGAGCTAAGATTTTCAAGTTATTCACATAATGAAAACCTATACTTTGTTTCGGGCGAGTTCCCCATTCAAATGCATGTAATCGTAGGAAACGCACTGTCTTGACGAAATAAAGCGTTTTTGTACAACTTCATATAAATAGCTGTAAGTTTTGATAGACGACTCAGACACACATATTTAAGGCGTTATCTTATACAGTTCAAGATCCCCGTGCTCGGCAAACAGGTTTTGAAGCTGTTTGAGCTAAGATTTTCAAGTTATTCACATAATGAAAACCTATACTTTGTTTCGGACGAGTTCCCCATTCAAATGCATGTAATCGTAGGAAACGCACTGTCTTGACGAAATAAAGCGTTTTTGTACAACTTCATATAAATAGCTGTAAGTCTTGATAGAAGAAGCATACACACATATTTAAGGCGTTATCTTATACAGTTCAAGATCCCCGTGCTGGGCAAACAGGTTTTGAAGCTGTTTGAGCTAAGATTTTCAAGTTATTCACATAATGAAAACCTATACTTTGTTTCGGACGAGTTCCCCATTCAAATGCATGTAATCGTAGGAAACGCACTGTCTTGACGAAATAAAGCATTTATACAACTTCATATAAATAGCTGTAAGTCTTGATAGAAGAAGCATACACACATATTTAAGGCGTTATCTTATATAGTTCAAGATCCCCGTGCTGGGCAAACAGGTTTTGAAGCTGTTTGAGCTAAGATTTTCAAGTTATTCACATAATGAAAACCTATACTTTGTTTCGGGCGAGTTCCCCATTAAAATGCATGTAATCGTAGGAAACGCACTGTCTCGACGAAATAAAGCGTTTTTGTACAACTTCATATAAATAGCTGTAAGTCTTGATAGAAGAAGCATACACACATATTTAAGGCGTTATCTTATACAGTTCAAGATCCCCGTGCTGGGCAAACAGGTTTTGAAGCTGTTTGAGCTAAGATTTTAAAGTTATTCACATAATGAAAACCTATACTTTGTTTCGGGCGAGTTCCCCATTAAAATGCATGTAATCGTAGGAAACGCACTGTCTTGACGAAATAAAGCGTTTTTGTACAACTTCATATAAATAGCTGTAAGTCTTGATAGAAGAAGCATACACACATATTTAAGGCGTTATCTTATACAGTTCAAGATCCCCGTGCTGGGCAAACAGGTTTTGAAGCTGTTTGAGCTAAGATTTTCAAGTTATTCACATAATGAAAACCTATACTTTGTTTCGGACGAGTTCCCCATTCAAATGCATGTAATCGTAGGAAACGCACTGTCTTGACGAAATAAAGCGTTTATACAACTTCATATAAATAGCTGTAAGTCTTGATTGACGACTCAGACACACATATTTAAGGCGTTATCTTATACAGTTCAAGTTCCCCGTGCTGGGCAAACAGGTTTTGAAGCTGTTTGAGCTAAGATTTTCAAGTTATTCACATAATGAAAACCTATACTTTGTTTCGGGCGAGTTCCCCATTCAAATGCATGTAATCGTAGGAAACGCACTGTCTTGACGAAATAAAGCGTTTTTGTACAACTTCATATAAATAGCTGTAAGTTTTGATAGACGACTCAGACACACATATTTAAGGCGTTATCTTATACAGTTCAAGATCCCCGTGCTCGGCAAACAGGTTTTGAAGCTGTTTGAGCTAAGATTTTCAAGTTATTCACATAATGAAAACCTATACTTTGTTTCGGACGAGTTCCCCATTCAAATGCATGTAATCGTAGGAAACGCACTGTCTTGACGAAATAAAGCGTTTTTGTACAACTTCATATAAATAGCTGTAAGTCTTGATAGAAGAAGCATACACACATATTTAAGGCGTTATCTTATACAGTTCAAGATCCCCGTGCTGGGCAAACAGGTTTTGAAGCTGTTTGAGCTAAGATTTTCAAGTTATTCACATAATGAAAACCTATACTTTGTTTCGGACGAGTTCCCCATTCAAATGCATGTAATCGTAGGAAACGCACTGTCTTGACGAAATAAAGCGTTTATACAACTTCATATAAATAGCTGTAAGTCTTGATAGAAGAAGCATACACACATATTTAAGGCGTTATCTTATATAGTTCAAGATCCCCGTGCTGGGCAAACAGGTTTTGAAGCTGTTTGAGCTAAGATTTTCAAGTTATTCACATAATGAAAACCTATACTTTGTTTCGGGCGAGTTCCCCATTAAAATGCATGTAATCGTAGGAAACGCACTGTCTCAACGAAATAAAGCGTTTTTGTACAACTTCATATAAATAGCTGTAAGTCTTGATAGAAGAAGCATACACACATATTTAAGGCGTTATCTTATACAGTTCAAGATCCCCGTGCTGGGCAAACAGGTTTTGAAGCTGTTTGAGCTAAGATTTTCAAGTTATTCACATAATGAAAACCTATACTTTGTTTCGGGCGAGTTCCCCATTCAAATGCATGTAATCGTAGGAAACGCACTGTCTTGACGAAATAAAGCGTTTTTGTACAACTTCATATAAATAGCTGTAAGTCTTGATAGAAGAAGCATACACACATATTTAAGGCGTTATCTTATACAGTTCAAGATCCCCGTGCTGGGCAAACAGGTTTTGAAGCTGTTTGAGCTAAGATTTTCAAGTTATTCACATAATGAAAACCTATACTTTGTTTCGGACGAGTTCCCCATTCAAATGCATGTAATCGTAGGAAACGCACTGTCTTGACGAAATAAAGCGTTTATACAACTTCATATAAATAGCTGTAAGTCTTGATTGACGACTCAGACACACATATTTAAGGCGTTATCTTATACAGTTCAAGTTCCCCGTGCTGGGCAAACAGGTTTTGAAGCTGTTTGAGCTAAGATTTTCAAGTTATTCACATAATGAAAACCTATACTTTGTTTCGGGCGAGTTCCCCATTCAAATGCATGTAATCGTAGGAAACGCACTGTCTTGACGAAATAAAGCGTTTTTGTACAACTTCATATAAATAGCTGTAGGTTTTGATAGACGACTCAGACACACATATTTAAGGCGTTATCTTATACAGTTCAAGATCCCCGTGCTGGGCAAAAAGGTTTTGAAGCTGTTTGAGCTAAGATTTTCAAGTTATTCACATAATGAAAACCTATACTTTGTTTCGGGCGAGTTCCCCATTCAAATGCATGTAATCGTAGGAAACGCACTGTCTTGACGAAATAAAGCGTTTTTGTACAACTTTATATAAATAGCTGTAAGTCTTGATAGAAGAAGCATACACACATATTTAAGGCGTTATCTTATACAGTTCAAGATCCCCGTGCTGGGCAAACAGGTTTTGAAGCTGTTTGAGCTAAGATTTTCAAGTTATTCACATAATGAAAACCTATACTTTGTTTCGGGCGAGTTCCCCATTCAAAAATGCATGTAATCGTAGGAAACGCACTGTCTTGACGAAATAAAGCGTTTTTGTACAACTTCATATAAATAGCTGTAAGTCTTGATAGAAGAAGCATACACACATATTTAAGGTGTATCTTATACAGTTCAAGATCCCTGTGCTGGGCAAACAGGTTTTGAAGCTGTTTGAGCTAAGATTTTCAAGTTATTCACATAATGAAAACCTATACTTTGTTTCGGGCGAGTTCCCCATTCAAATGCATGTAATCGTAGGAAACGCACTGTCTTGACGAAATAAAGCGTTTTTGTACAACTTCATATAAATAGCTGTAAGTCTTGATAGAAGAAGCATACACACATATTTAAGGCGTTATCTTATACAGTTCAAGATCCCCGTGCTGGGCAAACAGGTTTTGAAGCTGTTTGAGCTAAGATTTTCAAGTTATTCACATAATGAAAACCTATACTTTGTTTCGGGCGAGTTCCCCATTCAAATGCATGTAATCGTAGGAAACGCACTGTCTTGACGAAATAAAGCGTTTTTGTACAACTTCATATAAATAGCTGTAAGTTTTGATAGACGACTCAGACACACATATTTAAGGCGTTATCTTATACAGTTCAAGATCCCCGTGCTGGGCAAACAGGTTTTGAAGCTGTTTGAGCTAAGATTTTCAAGTTATTCACATAATGAAAACCTATACTTTGTTTCGGACGAGTTCCCCATTCAAATGCATGTAATCGTAGGAAACGCACTGTCTTGACGAAATAAAGCGTTTATACAACTTCATATAAATAGCTGTAAGTCTTGATAGAAGAAGCATACACACATATTTAAGGCGTTATCTTATACAGTTCAAGATCCCAGCTTCAAAACCTGTTTGCCCAGCACGGGGATCTTGAACTGTATAAGATAACGCCTTAAATATGTGTGTATGCTTCTTCTATCAAGACTTACAGCTATTTATATGAAGTTGTACAAAAACGCTTTATTTCGTCAAGACAGTGCGTTTCCTACGATTACATGCATTTTAATGGGGAACTCGCCCGAAACAAAGTATAGGTTTTCATTATGTGAATAACTTTAAAATCTTAGCTCAAACAGCTTCAAAACCTGTTTGCCCAGCACGGGGATCTTGAACTGTATAAGATAACGCCTTAAATATGTGTGTATGCTTCTTCTATCAAGACTTACAGCTATTTATATGAAGTTGTACAAAAACGCTTTATTTCGTCGAGACAGTGCGTTTCCTACGATTACATGCATTTGAATGGGGAACTCGCCCGAAACAAAGTATAGGTTTTCATTATGTGAATAACTTGAAAATCTTAGCTCAAACAGCTTCAAAACCTGTTTGCCCAGCACGGGGATCTTGAACTGTATAAGATAACGCCTTAAATATGTGTGTATGCTTCTTCTATCAAGACTTAGAGCTATTTATATGAAGTTGTATAAACGCTTTATTTCGTCAAGACAGTGCGTTTCCTACGATTACATGCATTTGAATGGGGAACTCGTCCGAAACAAAGTATAGGTTTTCATTATGTGAATAACTTGAAAATCTTAGCTCAAACAGCTTCAAAACCTGTTTGCCCAGCACGGGGATCTTGAACTGTATAAGATAACGCCTTAAATATGTGTGTATGCTTCTTCTATCAAGACTTACAGCTATTTATATGAAGTTGTACAAAAACGCTTTATTTCGTCAAGACAGTGCGTTTCCTACGATTACATGCATTTGAATGGGGAACTCGTCCGAAACAAAGTATAGGTTTTCATTATGTGAATAACTTGAAAATCTTAGCTCAAACAGCTTCAAAACCTGTTTTTTTCCAGCACGGGAATCTTGAACTGTATAAGATAACGCCTTAAATATGTGTGTATGCTTCTTCTATCAAGACTTACAGCTATTTATATGAAGTTGTATAAACGCTTTATTTCGTCAAGACAGTGCGTTTCCTACGATTACATGCATTTGAATGGGAAACTCGTCCGAAACAAAGTATAGGTTTTCATTATGTGAATAACTTGAAAATCTTAGCTCAAACAGCTTCAAAACCTGTTTGCCCAGCACGGGGATCTTGAACTGTATAAGATAACGCCTTAAATATGTGTGTATGCTTCTTCTTTCAAGACTTACAGCTATTTATATGAAGTTGTACAAAAACGCTTTATTTCGTCAAGACAGTGCGTTTCCTACGATTACATGCATTTGAATGGGGAACTCGTCCGAAACAAAGTATAGGTTTTCATTATGTGAATAACTTGAAAATCTTAGCTCAAACAGCTTCAAAACCTGTTTGCCCAGCACGGGGATCTTGAACTGTATAAGATAACGCCTTAAATATGTGTGTATGCTTCTTCTATCAAGACTTACAGCTATTTATATGAAGTTGTACAAAAACGCTTTATTTCGTCGAGACAGTGCGTTTCCTACGATTACATGCATTTTAATGGGGAACTCGCCCGAAACAAAGTATAGGTTTTCATTATGTGAATAACTTGAAAATCTTGGCTCAAACAGCTTCAAAACCTGTTTGCCCAGCACGGGGATCTTGAACTGTATAAGATAACGCCGTAAATATGTGTGTCTGAGTCGTCTATCAAAACTTACAGCTATTTATATGAAGTTGTACAAAAACGCTTTATTTCGTCAAGACAGTGCGTTTCCTACGATTACATGCATTTGAATGGGGAACTCGTCCGAAACAAAGTATAGGTTTTCATTATGTGAATAACTTTAAAATCTTAGCTCAAACAGCTTCAAAACCTGTTTGCCCAGCACGGGGATCTTGAACTGTATAAGATAACGCCTTAAATATGTGTGTATGCTTCTTCTATCAAGACTTACAGCTATTTATATGAAGTTGTATAAACGCTTTATTTCATCAAGACAGTGCGTTTCCTACGATTACATGCATTTGAATGGGGAACTCGTCCGAAACAAAGTATAGGTTTTCATTATGTGAATAACTTGAAAATCTTAGCTCAAACAGCTTCAAAACCTGTTTGCCCAGCACGGGGATCTTGAACTGTATAAGATAACGCCTTAAATATGTGTGTATGCTTCTTCTATCAAGACTTACAGCTATTTATATGAAGTTGTACAAAAACGCTTTATTTCGTCAAGACAGTGCGTTTCCTACGATTACATGCATTTGAATGGGGAACTCGTCAGAAACAAAGTATAGGTTTTCATTATGTGAATAACTTGAAAATCTTAGCTCAAACAGCTTTAAAACCTGTTTGCCCAGCACGGGGATCTTGAACTGTATAAGATAACGCCTTAAATATGTGTGTATGCTTCTTCTATCAAGACTTACAGCTATTTATATGAAGTTGTATAAACGCTTTATTTCGTCAAGACAGTGCGTTTCCTACGATTACATGCATTTGAATGGGGAACTCGTCCGAAACAAAGTATAGGTTTTCATTATGTGAATAACTTGAAAATCTTAGCTCAAACAGCTTCAAAACCTGTTTGCCCAGCACGGGGATCTTGAACTGTATAAGATAACGCCTTAAATATGTGTGTATGCTTCTTCTATCAAGACTTACAGCTATTTATATGAAGTTGTACAAAAACGCTTTATTTCGTCAAGACAGTGCGTTTCCTACGATTACATGCATTTGAATGGGGAACTCGTCCGAAACAAAGTATAGGTTTTCATTATGTGAATAACTTGAAAATCTTAGCTCAAACAGCTTCAAAACCTGTTTGCCCAGCACGGGGATCTTGAACTGTATAAGATAACACCTTAAATATGTGTGTATGCTTCTTCTATCAAGACTTACAGGTATTTATATGAAGTTGTACAAAAACGCTTTATTTCGTCAAGACAGTGCGTTTCCTACGATTACATGCATTTGAATGGGGAACTCGTCCGAAACAAAGTATAGGTTTTCATTATGTGAATAACTTTAAAATCTTAGCTCAAACAGCTTCAAAACCTGTTTGCCCAGCACGGGGATCTTGAACTGTATAAGATAACGCCTTAAATATGTGTGTATGCTTCTTCTATCAAGACTTACAGCTATTTATATGAAGTTGTATAAACGCTTTATTTCGTCAAGACAGTGCGTTTCCTACGATTACATGCATTTGAATGGGGAACTCGTCCGAAACAAAGTATAGGTTTTCATTATGTGAATAACTTGAAAATCTTAGCTCAAACAGCTTCAAAACCTGTTTGCCCAGCACGGGGATCTTGAACTGTATAAGATAACGCCTTAAATATGTGTGTATGCTTCTTCTATCAAGACTTACAGCTATTTATATGAAGTTGTACAAAAACGCTTTATTTCGTCAAGACAGTGCGTTTCCTACGATTACATGCATTTGAATGGGGAACTCGTCCGAAACAAAGTATAGGTTTTCATTATGTGAATAACTTGAAAATCTTAGCTCAAACAGCTTCAAAACCTGTTTGCCCAGCACGGGGATCTTGAACTGTATAAGATAACGCCTTAAATATGTGTGTCTGAGTCGTCTATCAAAACTTACAGCTATTTATATGAAGTTGTACAAAAACGCTTTATTTCGTCAAGACAGTGCGTTTCCTACGATTACATGCATTTGAATGGGGAACTCGCCCGAAACAAAGTATAGGTTTTCATTATGTGAATAACTTGAAAATCTTGGCTCAAACAGCTTCAAAACCTGTTTGCCCAGCACGGGGAACTTGAACTGTATAAGATAACGCCTTAAATATGTGTGTCTGAGTCGTCAATCAAGACTTACAGCTATTTATATGAAGTTGTATAAACGCTTTATTTCGTCAAGACAGTGCGTTTCCTACGATTACATGCATTTGAATGGGGAACTCGTCCGAAACAAAGTATAGGTTTTCATTATGTGAATAACTTGAAAATCTTAGCTCAAACAGCTTCAAAACCTGTTTGCCCAGCACGGGGATCTTGAACTGTATAAGATAACGCCTTAAATATGTGTGTATGCTTCTTCTATCAAGACTTACAGCTATTTATATGAAGTTGTACAAAAACGCTTTATTTCGTCAAGACAGTGCGTTTCCTACGATTACATGCATTTGAATGGGGAACTCGTCCGAAACAAAGTATAGGTTTTCATTATGTGAATAACTTGAAAATCTTAGCTCAAACAGCTTCAAAACCTGTGTGCCCAGCACGGGGATCTTGAACTGTATAAGATAACGCCTTAAATATGTGTGTCTGAGTCGTCTATCAAAACTTACAGCTATTTATATGAAGTTGTACAAAAACGCTTTATTTCGTCAAGACAGTGCGTTTCCTACGATTACATGCATTTGAATGGGGAACTCGCCCGAAACAAAGTATAGGTTTTCATTATGTGAATAACTTGAAAATCTTAGCTCAAACAGCTTCAAAACCTGTTTGCCCAGCACGGGGATCTTGAACTGTATAAGATAACGCCTTAAATATGTGTGTATGCTTCTTCTATCAAGACTTACAGCTATTTATATGAAGTTGTACAAAAACGCTTTATTTCGTCAAGACAGTGCGTTTCCTACGATTACATGCATTTGAATGGGGAACTCGTCCGAAACAAAGTATAGGTTTTCATTATGTGAATAACTTTAAAATCTTAGCTCAAACAGCTTCAAAACCTGTTTGCCCAGCACGGGGATCTTGAACTGTATAAGATAACGCCTTAAATATGTGTGTATGCTTCTTCTATCAAGACTTACAGCTATTTATATGAAGTTGTATAAACGCTTTATTTCGTCAAGACAGTGCGTTTCCTACGATTACATGCATTTGAATGGGGAACTCGTCCGAAACAAAGTATAGGTTTTCATTATGTGAATAACTTGAAAATCTTAGCTCAAACAGCTTCAAAACCTGTTTGCCCAGCACGGGGATCTTGAACTGTATAAGATAACGCCTTAAATATGTGTGTATGCTTCTTCTATCAAGACTTACAGCTATTTATATGAAGTTGTACAAAAACGCTTTATTTCGTCAAGACAGTGCGTTTCCTACGATTACATGCATTTGAATGGGGAACTCGTCCGAAACAAAGTATAGGTTTTCATTATGTGAATAACTTGAAAATCTTAGCTCAAACAGCTTCAAAACCTGTTTGCCCAGCACGGGGATCTTGAACTGTATAAGATAACGCCTTAAATATGTGTGTATGCTTCTTCTATCAAGACTTACAGCTATTTATATGAAGTTGTACAAAAACGCTTTATTTCGTCGAGACAGTGCGTTTCCTACGATTACATGCATTTGAATGGGGAACTCGTCCGAAACAAAGTATAGGTTTTCATTATGTGAATAACTTGAAAATCTTAGCTCAAACAGCTTCAAAACCTGTTTGCCCAGCACGGGGATCTTGAACTGTATAAGATAACGCCTTAAATATGTGTGTCTGAGTCGTCTATCAAAACTTACAGCTATTTATATGAAGTTGTACAAAAACGCTTTATTTCGTCAAGACAGTGCGTTTCCTACGATTACATGCATTTGAATGGGGAACTCGCCCGAAACAAAGTATAGGTGTTCATTATGTGAATAACTTGAAAATCTTAGCTCAAACAGCTTCAAAACCTGTTTGCCCAGCACGGGGAACTTGAACTGTATAAGATAACGCCTTAAATATGTGTGTCTGAGTCGTCTATCAAAACTTACAGCTATTTATATGAAGTTGTACAAAAACGCTTTATTTCGTCAAGACAGTGCGTTTCCTACGATTACATGCATTTGAATGGGGAACTCGCCCGAAACAAAGTATAGGTGTTCATTATGTGAATAACTTGAAAATCTTAGCTCAAACAGCTTCAAAACCTGTTTGCCCAGCACGGGGAACTTGAACTGTATAAGATAACGCCTTAAATATGTGTGTCTGAGTCGTCAATCAAGACTTACAGCTATTTATATGAAGTTGTATAAACGCTTTATTTCGTCAAGACAGTGCGTTTCCTACGATTACATGCATTTGAATGGGGAACTCGCCCGAAACAAAGTATAGGTTTTCATTATGTGAATAACTTGAAAATCTTAGCTCAAACAGCTTCAAAACCTGTTTGCCCAGCACGGGGATCTTGAACTGTATAAGATAACGCCTTAAATATGTGTGTCTGAGTCGTCAATCAAGACTTACAGCTATTTATATGAAGTTGTATAAACGCTTTATTTCGTCAAGACAGTGCGTTTCCTACGATTACATGCATTTGAATGGGGAACTCGTCCGAAACAAAGTATAGGTTTTCATTATGTGAATAACTTGAAAATCTTAGCTCAAACAGCTTCAAAACCTGTTTGCCCAGCACGGGGATCTTGAACTGTATAAGATAACGCCTTAAATATGTGTGTATGCTTCTTCTATCAAGACTTACAGCTATTTATATGAAGTTGTACAAAAACGCTTTATTTCGTCAAGACAGTGCGTTTCCTACGATTACATGCATTTGAATGGGGAACTCGTCCGAAACAAAGTATAGGTTTTCATTATGTGAATAACTTGAAAATCTTAGCTCAAACAGCTTCAAAACCTGTGTGCCCAGCACGGGGATCTTGAACTGTATAAGATAACGCCTTAAATATGTGTGTCTGAGTCGTCTATCAAAACTTACAGCTATTTATATGAAGTTGTACAAAAACGCTTTATTTCGTCAAGACAGTGCGTTTCCTACGATTACATGCATTTGAATGGGGAACTCGCCCGAAACAAAGTATAGGTGTTCATTATGTGAATAACTTGAAAATCTTAGCTCAAACAGCTTCAAAACCTGTTTGCCCAGCACGGGGAACTTGAACTGTATAAGATAACGCCTTAAATATGTGTGTCTGAGTCGTCAATCAAGACTTACAGCTATTTATATGAAGTTGTATAAACGCTTTATTTCGTCAAGACAGTGCGTTTCCTACGATTACATGCATTTGAATGGGGAACTCGTCCGAAACAAAGTATAGGTTTTCATTATGTGAATAACTTGAAAATCTTAGCTCAAACAGCTTCAAAACCTGTTTGCCCAGCACGGGGATCTTGAACTGTATAAGATAACGCCTTAAATATGTGTGTCTGAGTCGTCTATCAAAACTTACAGCTATTTATATGAAGTTGTACAAAAACGCTTTATTTCGTCAAGACAGTGCGTTTCCTACGATTACATGCATTTGAATGGGGAACTCGCCCGAAACAAAGTATAGGTTTTCATTATGTGAATAACTTGAAAATCTTAGCTCAAACAGCTTCAAAACCTGTTTGCCCAGCACGGGGATCTTGAACTGTATAAGATAACGCCTTAAATATGTGTGTCTGAGTCGTCAATCAAGACTTACAGCTATTTATATGAAGTTGTATAAACGCTTTATTTCGTCAAGACAGTGCGTTTCCTACGATTACATGCATTTGAATGGGGAACTCGTCCGAAACAAAGTATAGGTTTTCATTATGTGAATAACTTGAAAATCTTAGCTCAAACAGCTTCAAAACCTGTTTGCCCAGCACGGGGATCTTGAACTGTATAAGATAACGCCTTAAATATGTGTGTCTGAGTCGTCTATCAAAACTTACAGCTATTTATATGAAGTTGTACAAAAACGCTTTATTTCGTCAAGACAGTGCGTTTCCTACGATTACATGCATTTGAATGGGGAACTCGCCCGAAACAAAGTATAGGTTTTCATTATGTGAATAACTTGAAAATCTTAGCTCAAACAGCTTCAAAACCTGTTTGCCCAGCACGGGGATCTTGAACTGTATAAGATAACGCCTTAAATATGTGTGTATGCTTCTTCTATCAAGACTTACAGCTATTTATATGAAGTTGTACAAAAACGCTTTATTTCGTCGAGACAGTGCGTTTCCTACGATTACATGCATTTTAATGGGGAACTCGCCCGAAACAAAGTATAGGTTTTCATTATGTGAATAACTTGAAAATCTTAGCTCAAACAGCTTCAAAACCTGTTTGCCCAGCACGGGGATCTTGAACTGTATAAGATAACGCCTTAAATATGTGTGTATGCTTCTTCTATCAAGACTTACAGCTATTTATATGAAGTTGTACAAAAACGCTTTATTTCGTCAAGACAGTGCGTTTCCTACGATTACATGCATTTGAATGGGGAACTCGTCCGAAACAAAGTATAGGTTTTCATTATGTGAATAACTTGAAAATCTTAGCTCAAACAGCTTCAAAACCTGTTTGCCCAGCACGGGGATCTTGAACTGTATAAGATAACGCCTTAAATATGTGTGTATGCTTCTTCTATCAAGACTTACAGCTATTTATATGAAGTTGTATAAACGCTTTATTTCGTCAAGACAGTGCGTTTCCTACGATTACATGCATTTGAATGGGGAACTCGTCCGAAACAAAGTATAGGTTTTCATTATGTGAATAACTTGAAAATCTTAGCTCAAACAGCTTCAAAACCTGTTTGCCCAGCACGGGGATCTTGAACTGTATAAGATAACGCCTTAAATATGTGTGTATGCTTCTTCTATCAAGACTTACAGCTATTTATATGAAGTTGTACAAAAACGCTTTATTTCGTCAAGACAGTGCGTTTCCTACGATTACATGCATTTGAATGGGGAACTCGTCCGAAACAAAGTATAGGTTTTCATTATGTGAATAACTTGAAAATCTTAGCTCAAACAGCTTCAAAACCTGTTTGCCCAGCACGGGGATCTTGAACTGTATAAGATAATGCCTTAAATATGTGTGTATGCTTCTTCTATCAAGACTTACAGCTATTTATATGAAGTTGTACAAAAACGCTTTATTTCGTCGAGACAGTGCGTTTCCTACGATTACATGCATTTTAATGGGGAACTCGCCCGAAACAAAGTATAGGTTTTCATTATGTGAATAACTTGAAAATCTTAGCTCAAACAGCTTCAAAACCTGTTTGCCCAGCACGGGGATCTTGAACTGTATAAGATAACGCCTTAAATATGTGTGTATGCTTCTTCTATCAAGACTTACAGCTATTTATATGAAGTTGTACAAAAACGCTTTATTTCGTCAAGACAGTGCGTTTCCTACGATTACATGCATTTGAATGGGGAACTCGCCCGAAACAAAGTATAGGTTTTCATTATGTGAATAACTTGAAAATCTTAGCTCAAACAGCTTCAAAACCTGTTTGCCCAGCACGGGGATCTTGAACTGTATAAGATAACGCCTTAAATATGTGTGTCTGAGTCGTCTATCAAAACTTACAGCTATTTATATGAAGTTGTACAAAAACGCTTTATTTCGTCAAGACAGTGCGTTTCCTACGATTACATGCATTTGAATGGGGAACTCGTCCGAAACAAAGTATAGGTTTTCATTATGTGAATAACTTGAAAATCTTAGCTCAAACAGCTTCAAAACCTGTTTGCCCAGCACGGGGATCTTGAACTGTATAAGATAACGCCTTAAATATGTGTGTATGCTTCTTCTATCAAGACTTACAGCTATTTATATGAAGTTGTACAAAAACGCTTTATTTCGTCAAGACAGTGCGTTTCCTACGATTACATGCATTTGAATGGGGAACTCGTCCGAAACAAAGTATAGGTTTTCATTATGTGAATAACTTGAAAATCTTAGCTCAAACAGCTTCAAAACCTGTTTGCCCAGCACGGGGAACTTGAACTGTATAAGATAACGCCTTAAATATGTGTGTCTGAGTCGTCAATCAAGACTTACAGCTATTTATATGAAGTTGTATAAACGCTTTATTTCGTCAAGACAGTGCGTTTCCTACGATTACATGCATTTGAATGGGGAACTCGTCCGAAACAAAGTATAGGTTTTCATTATGTGAATAACTTGAAAATCTTAGCTCAAAAAGCTTCAAAACCTGTTTGCCCAGCACGGGGATCTTGAACTGTATAAGATAACGCCTTAAATATGTGTGTATGCTTCTTCTATCAAGACTTACAGCTATTTATATGAAGTTGTACAAAAACGCTTTATTTCGTCAAGACAGTGCGTTTCCTACGATTACATGCATTTGAATGGGGAACTCGTCCGAAACAAAGTATAGGTTTTCATTATGTGAATAACTTGAAAATCTTAGCTCAAACAGCTTCAAAACCTGTTTGCCCAGCACGGGGATCTTGAACTGTATAAGATAACGCCTTAAATATGTGTGTATGCTTCTTCTATCAAGACTTACAGCTATTTATATGAAGTTGTACAAAAACGCTTTATTTCGTCAAGACAGTGCGTTTCCTACGATTACATGCATTTGAATGGGGAACTCGTCCGAAAAAAAGTATAGGTTTTCATTATGTGAATAACTTGAAAATCTTAGCTCAAACAGCTTCAAAACCTGTTTGCCCAGCACGGGGATCTTGAACTGTATAAGATAACGCCTTAAATATGTGTGTCTGAGTCGTCTATCAAAACTTACAGCTATTTATATGAAGTTGTACAAAAACGCTTTATTTCGTCAAGACAGTGCGTTTCCTACGATTTCATGCATTTGAATGGGGAACTCGCCCGAAACAAAGTATAGGTTTTCATTATGTGAATAACTTGAAAATCTTAGCTCAAACAGCTTCAAAACCTGTTTGCCCAGCACGGGGATCTTGAACTGTATAAGATAACGCCTTAAATATGTGTGTCTGAGTCGTCTATCAAGACTTACAGCTATTTATATGAAGTTGTACAAAAACGCTTTATTTCGTCGAGACAGTGCGTTTCCTACGATTACATGCATTTTAATGGGGAACTCGCCCGAAACAAAGTATAGGTTTTCATTATGTGAATAACTTGAAAATCTTAGCTCAAACAGCTTCAAAACCTGTTTGCCCAGCACGGGGATCTTGAACTGTATAAGATAACGCCTTAAATATGTGTGTATGCTTCTTCTATCAAGACTTACAGCTATTTATATGAAGTTGTACAAAAACGCTTTATTTCGTCAAGACAGTGCGTTTCCTACGATTACATGCATTTGAATGGGGAACTCGTCCGAAACAAAGTATAGGTTTTCATTATGTGAATAACTTGAAAATCTTAGCTCAAACAGCTTCAAAACCTGTTTGCCCAGCACGGGGATCTTGAACTGTATAAGATAACGCCTTAAATATGTGTGTATGCTTCTTCTATCAAGACTTACAGCTATTTATATGAAGTTGTATAAACGCTTTATTTCGTCAAGACAGTGCGTTTCCTACGATTACATGCATTTGAATGGGGAACTCGTCCGAAACAAAGTATAGGTTTTCATTATGTGAATAACTTGAAAATCTTAGCTCAAACAGCTTCAAAACCTGTTTGCCCAGCACGGGGATCTTGAACTGTATAAGATAACGCCTTAAATATGTGTGTATGCTTCTTCTATCAAGACTTACAGCTATTTATATGAAGTTGTACAAAAACGCTTTATTTCGTCAAGACAGTGCGTTTCCTACGATTACATGCATTTGAATGGGGAACTCGTCCGAAACAAAGTATAGGTTTTCATTATGTGAATAACTTGAAAATCTTAGCTCAAACAGCTTCAAAACCTGTTTGCCCAGCACGGGGATCTTGAACTGTATAAGATAACGCCGTAAATATGTGTGTCTGAGTCGTCTATCAAAACTTACAGCTAGTTATATGAAGTTGTACAAAAACGCTTTATTTCGTCAAGACAGTGCGTTTCCTACGATTACATGCATTTGAATGGGGAACTCGTCCGAAACAAAGTATAGGTTTTCATTATGTGAATAACTTTAAAATCTTAGCTCAAACAGCTTCAAAACCTGTTTGCCCAGCACGGGGATCTTGAACTGTATAAGATAACGCCTTAAATATGTGTGTATGCTTCTTCTATCAAGACTTACAGCTATTTATATGAAGTTGTACAAAAACGCTTTATTTCGTCAAGACAGTGCGTTTCCTACGATTACATGCATTTGAATGGGGAACTCGTCCGAAACAAAGTATAGGTTTTCATTATGTGAATAACTTGAAAATCTTAGCTCAAACAGCTTCAAAACCTGTTTGCCCAGCACGGGGATCTTGAACTGTATAAGATAACGCCTTAAATATGTGTGTATGCTTCTTCTATCAAGACTTACAGCTATTTATATGAAGTTGTATAAACGCTTTATTTCGTCAAGACAGTGCGTTTCCTACGATTACATGCATTTGAACGGGGAACTCGTCCGAAACAAAGTATAGGTTTTCATTATGTGAATAACTTGAAAATCTTAGCTCAAACAGCTTCAAAACCTGTTTGCCCAGCACGGGGATCTTGAACTGTATAAGATAACGCCTTAAATATGTGTGTATGCTTCTTCTATCAAGACTTACAGCTATTTATATGAAGTTGTACAAAAACGCTTTATTTCGTCAAGACAGTGCGTTTCCTACGATTACATGCATTTGAATGGGGAACTCGCCCGAAACAAAGTATAGGTTTTCTTTATGTGAATAACTTGAAAATCTTAGCTCAAACAGCTTCAAAACCTGTTTGCCCAGCACGGGGATCTTGAACTGTATAAGATAACACCTTAAATATGTGTGTATGCTTCTTCTATCAAGACTTACAGCTATTTATATGAAGTTGTATAAACGCTTTATTTCGTCAAGACAGTGCGTTTCCTACGATTACATGCATTTGAATGGGGAACTCGTCCGAAACAAAGTATAGGTTTTCATTATGTGAATAACTTGAAAATCTTAGCTCAAACAGCTTCAAAACCTGTTTGCCCAGCACGGGGATCTTGAACTGTATAAGATAACGCCTTAAATATGTGTGTATGCTTCTTCTATCAAGACTTACAGCTATTTATATGAAGTTGTACAAAAACGCTTTATTTCGTCAAGACAGTGCGTTTCCTACGATTACATGCATTTGAATGGGGAACTCGTCCGAAACAAAGTATAGGTTTTCATTATGTGAATAACTTGAAAATCTTAGCTCAAACAGCTTCAAAACCTGTTTGCCCAGCACGGGGATCTTGAACTGTATAAGATAACGCCTTAAATATGTGTGTATGCTTCTTCTATCAAGACTTACAGCTATTTATATGAAGTTGTACAAAAACGCTTTATTTCGTCAAGACAGTGCGTTTCCTACGATTACATGCATTTGAATGGGGAACTCGTCCGAAACAAAGTATAGGTTTTCATTATGTGAATAACTTGCAAATCTTAGCTCAAACAGCTTCAAAACCTGTTTGCCCAGCACGGGGATCTTGAACTGTATAAGATAACGCCTTAAATATGTGTGTCTGAGTCGTCTATCAAAACTTACAGCTATTTATATGAAGTTGTACAAAAACGCTTTATTTCGTCAAGACAGTGCGTTTCCTACGATTACATGCATTTGAATGGGGAACTCGCCCGAAACAAAGTATAGGTTTTCATTATGTGAATAACTTGAAAATCTTAGCTCAAACAGCTTCAAAACCTGTTTGCCCAGCACGGGGATCTTGAACTGTATAAGATAACGCCTTAAATATGTGTGTATGCTTCTTCTATCAAGACTTACAGCTATTTATATGAAGTTGTACAAAAACGCTTTATTTCGTCAAGACAGTGCGTTTCCTACGATTACATGCATTTGAATGGGGAACTCGCCCGAAACAAAGTATAGGTTTTCATTATGTGAATAACTTGAAAATCTTAGCTCAAACAGCTTCAAAACCTGTTTGCCCAGCACGGGGATCTTGAACTGTATAAGATAACGCCTTAAATATGTGTGTATGCTTCTTCTATCAAGACTTACAGCTATTTATATGAAGTTGTACAAAAACGCTTTATTTCGTCAAGACAGTGCGTTTCCTACGATTACATGCATTTGAATGGGGAACTCGCCCGAAACAAAGTATAGGTTTTCATTATGTGAATAACTTGAAAATCTTAGCTCAAACAGCTTCAAAACCTGTTTGCCCAGCACGGGGATCTTGAACTGTATAAGATAACGCCTTAAATATGTGTGTATGCTTCTTCTATCAAGACTTACAGCTATTTATATGAAGTTGTATAAACGCTTTATTTCGTCAAGACAGTGTGTTTCCTACGATTACATGCATTTGAATGGGGAACTTGTCCGAAACAAAGTATAGGTTTTCATTATGTGAATAACTTGAAAATCTTAGCTCAAACAGCTTCAAAACCTGTTTGTCCAGCACGGGGATCTTGAACTGTATAAGATAACGCCTTAAATATGTGTGTCTGAGTCGTCTATCAAAACTTACAGCTATTTATATGAAGTTGTATAAACGCTTTATTTCGTCAAGACAGTGCGTTTCCTACGATTACATGCATTTGAATGGGGAACTCGCCCGAAACAAAGTATAGGTTTTCATTATGTGAATAACTTGAAAATCTTAGCTCAAACAGCTTCAAAACCTGTTTGCCTAGCACGGGGATCTTGAACTGTATAAGATAACGCCTTAAATATGTGTGTATGCTTCTTCTATCAAGACTTACAGCTATTTTTATGAAGTTGTACAAAAACGCTTTATTTCGTCAAGACAGTGCGTTTCCTACGATTACATGCATTTGAATGGGGAACTCGCCCGAAACAAAGTATAGGTTTTCATTATGTGAATAACTTGAAAATCTTAGCTCAAACAGCTTCAAAACCTGTTTGCCCAGCACGGGGATCTTGAACTGTATAAGATAACGCCTTGAACATGTGTGTCTGAGTCGTCTATCAAAACTTACAGCTATTTACATGAAGTTGTACAAAAACGCTTTATTTCGTCAAGACAGTGCGTTTCCTACGATTACATGCATTTGAATGTGGAACTCGCCCGAAACAAAGTATAGGTTTTCATTATGTGAATAACTTGAAAATCTTAGCTCAAACAGCTTCAAAACCTGTTTGCCCAGCACGCGGATCTTGAACTGTATAAGATAACGCCTTAAATATGTCTGTATGCTTCTTCTATCAAGACTTACAGCTATTTATATGAAGTTGTACAAAAACGCTTTATTTCGTCAAGACAGTGCGTTTCCTACGATTACATGCATTTGAATGGGGAACTCGCCCGAAACAAAGTATAGGTTTTCATTATGTGAATAACTTGAAAATCTTAGCTCAAACAGCTTCAAAACCTGTTTGTCCAGCACGGGGATCTTGAACTGTATAAGATAACGCCTTAAATATGTGTGTCTGAGTCGTCTATCAAAACTTACAGCTATTTATATGAAGTTGTACAAAAACGCTTTATTTCGTCAAGACAGTGCGTTTCCTACGATTACATGCATTTGAATGGGGAACTCGCCCGAAACAAAGTATAGGTTTTCATTATGTGAATAATATGAAAATCTTATCTCAAACAGCTTCAAAACCTGTTTGCCCAACACGGGGATCTTGAACTGTATAAGATAACGCCTTAAATATGTGTGTATGCTTCTTCTATCAAGACTTACAGCTATTTATATGAAGTTGTACAAAAACGCTTTATTTCGTCAAGACAGTGCGTTTCCTACGATTACATGCATTTGAATGGGGAACTCGTCCGAAACAAAGTATAGGTTTTCATTATGTGAATAACTTGAAAATCTTAGCTCAAACAGCTTCAAAACCTGTTTGCCCAGCACGGGGATCTTGAACTGTATAAGATAACGCCTTAAATATGTGTGTATGCTTCTTCTATCAAGACTTACAGCTATTTATATGAAGTTGTATAAACGCTTTATTTCGTCAAGACAGTGCGTTTCCTACGATTACATGCATTTGAATGGGGAACTCGTCCGAAACAAAGTATAGGTTTTCATTATGTGAATAACTTGAAAATCTTAGCTCAAACAGCTTCAAAACATGTTTGCCCAGCACGGGGATCTTGAACTGTATAAGATAACGCCTTAAATATGTGTGTATGCTTCTTCTATCAAGACTTACAGCTATTTATATGAAGTTGTATAAACGCTTTATTTCGTCAAGACAGTGCGTTTCCTACGATTACATGCATTTGAATGGGGAACTCGTCCGAAACAAAGTATAGGTTTTCATTATGTGAATAACTTGAAAATCTTAGCTCAAACAGCTTCAAAACCTGTTTGCCCAGCACGGGGATCTTGAACTGTATAAGATAACGCCTTAAATATGTGTGTCTGAGTCGTCTATCAAAACTTACAGCTATTTATATGAAGTTGTACAAAAACGCTTTATTTCGTCAAGACAGTGCGTTTCCTACGATTACATGCATTTGAATGGGGAACTCGCCCGAAACAAAGTATAGGTTTTCATTATGTGAATAACTTGAAAATCTTAGCTCAAACAGCTTCAAAACCTGTTTGCCCAGCACGGGGAACTTGAACTGTATAAGATAACGCCTTAAATATGTGTGTCTGAGTCGTCAATCAAGACTTACAGCTATTTATATGAAGTTGTATAAACGCTTTATTTCGTCAAGACAGTGCGTTTCCTACGATTACATGCATTTGAATGGGGAACTAGTCCGAAACAAAGTATAGGTTTTCATTATGTGAATAACTTGAAAATCTTAGCTCAAACAGCTTCAAAACCTGTTTGCCCAGCACGGGGATCTTGAACTGTATAAGATAACGCCTTAAATATGTGTGTATGCTTCTTCTATCAAGACTTACAGCTATTTATATGAAGTTGTACAAAAACGCTTTATTTCGTCAAGACAGTGCGTTTCCTACAATTACATGCATTTGAATGGGGAACTCGTCCGAAACAAAGTATAGGTTTTCATTATGTGAATAACTTGAAAATCTTAGCTCAAACAGCTTCAAAACCTGTGTGCCCAGCACGGGGATCTTGAACTGTATAAGATAACGCCTTAAATATGTGTGTATGCTTCTTCTATCAAGACTTACAGCTATTTATATGAAGTTGTACAAAAACGCTTTATTTCGTCAAGACAGTGCGTTTCCTACGATTACATGCATTTGAATGGGGAACTCGTCCGAAACAAAGTATAGGTTTTCATTATGTGAATAACTTGAAAATCTTGGCTCAAACAGCTTCAAAACCTGTTTGCCCAGCACGGGGATCTTGAACTGTATAAGATAACGCCTTAAATATGTGTGTATGCTTCTTCTATCAAGACTTACAGCTATTTATATGAAGTTGTACAAAAACGCTTTATTTCGTCAAGACAGTGCGTTTCCTACGATTACATGCATTTTAATGGGGAACTCGTCCGAAACAAAGTATAGGTTTTCATTATGTGAATAACTTGAAAATCTTAGCTCAAACAGCTTCAAAACCTGTTTGCCCAGCACGGGGATCTTGAACTGTATAAGATAACGCCGTAAATATGTGTGTCTGAGTCGTCTATCAAAACTTACAGCTATTTATATGAAGTTGTACAAAAACGCTTTATTTCGTCAAGACAGTGCGTTTCCTATGATTACATGCATTTGAATGGGGAACTCGCCCGAAACAAAGTATAGGTTTTCATTATGTGAATAACTTGAAAATCTTAGCTCAAACAGCTTCAAAACCTGTTTGCCCAGCACGGGGATCTTGAACTGTATAAGATAACGCCTTAAATATGTGTGTATGCTTCTTCTATCAAGACTTACAGCTATTTATATGAAGTTGTACAAAAACGCTTTATTTCGTCAAGACAGTGCGTTTCCTACGATTACATGCATTTGAATGGGGAACTAGTCCGAAACAAAGTATAGGTTTTCATTATGTGAATAACTTGAAAATCTTAGCTCAAACAGCTTCAAAACCTGTTTGCCCAGCACGGGGATCTTGAACTGTATAAGATAACGCCTTAAATATGTGTGTATGCTTCTTCTATCAAGACTTACAGCTATTTATATGAAGTTGTACAAAAACGCTTTATTTCGTCAAGACAGTGCGTTTCCTACGATTACATGCATTTGAATGGGGAACTCGCCCGAAACAAAGTATAGGTTTTCATTATGTGAATAACTTGAAAATCTTAGCTCAAACAGCTTCAAAACCTGTTTGCCCAGCACGGGGAACTTGAACTGTATAAGATAACGCCTTAAATATGTGTGTCTGAGTCGTCAATCAAGACTTACAGCTATTTATATGAAGTTGTACAAAAACGCTTTATTTCGTCAAGACAGTGCGTTTCCTACGATTACATGCATTTGAATGGGGAACTCGTCCGAAACAAAGTATAGGTTTTCATTATGTGAATAACTTGAAAATCTTAGCTCAAACAGCTTCAAAACCTGTGTGCCCAGCACGGGGATCTTGAACTGTATAAGATAACGCCTTAAATATGTGTGTATGCTTCTTCTATCAAGACTTACAGCTATTTATATGAAGTTGTACAAAAACGCTTTATTTCGTCAAGACAGTGCGTTTCCTACGATTACATGCATTTGAATGGGGAACTCGTCCGAAACAAAGTATAGGTTTTCATTATGTGAATAACTTGAAAATCTTAGCTCAAACAGCTTCAAAACCTGTGTGCCCAGCACGGGGATCTTGAACTGTATAAGATAACGCCTTAAATATGTTTGTATGCTTCTTCTATCAAGACTTACAGCTATTTATATGAAGTTGTACAAAAACGCTTTATTTCGTCAAGACAGTGCGTTTCCTACGATTACATGCATTTGAATGGGGAACTCGCCCGAAACAAAGTATAGGTTTTCATTATGTGAATAACTTGAAAATCTTAGCTCAAACAGCTTCAAAACCTGTTTGCCCAGCACGGGGATCTTGAACTGTATAAGATAACGCCTTAAATATGTGTGTATGCTTCTTCTATCAAGACTTACAGCTATTTATATGAAGTTGTACAAAAACGCTTTATTTCGTCGAGACAGTGCGTTTCCTACGATTACATGCATTTGAATGGGGAACTCGTCCGAAACAAAGTATAGGTTTTCATTATGTGAATAACTTGAAAATCTTAGCTCAAACAGCTTCAAAACCTGTTTGCCCAGCACGGGGATCTTGAACTGTATAAGATAACGCCGTAAATATGTGTGTCTGAGTCCTCTATCAAAACTTACAGCTATTTATATGAAGTTGTTCAAAAACGCTTTATTTCGTCAAGACAGTGCGTTTCCTACGATTACATGCATTTGAATGGGGAACTCGTCCGAAACAAAGTATAGGTTTTCATTATGTGAATAACTTGAAAATCTTAGCTCAAACAGCTTCAAAACCTGTGTGCCCAGCACGGGGATCTTGAACTGTATAAGATAACGCCTTAAATATGTGTGTATGCTTCTTCTATCAAGACTTACAGCTATTTATATGAAGTTGTACAAAAACGCTTTATTTCGTCAAGACAGTGCGTTTCCTACGATTACATGCATTTGAATGGGGAACTCGTCCGAAACAAAGTATAGGTTTTCATTATGTGAATAACTTGAAAATCTTAGCTCAAACAGCTTCAAAACCTGTTTGCCCAGCACGGGGATCTTGAACTGTATAAGATAACGCCTTAAATATGTGTGTCTGAGTCGTCTATCAAAACTTACAGCTATTTATATGAAGTTGTAAAAAAACGCTTTATTTCGTCAAGACAGTGCGTTTCCTACGATTACATGCATTTGAATGGGGAACTCGCCCGAAACAAAGTATAGGTTTTCATTATGTGAATAACTTGAAAATCTTAGCTCAAACAGCTTCAAAACCTGTTTGCCCAGCACGGGGAACTTGAACTGTATAAGATAACGCCTTAAATATGTGTGTCTGAGTCGTCAATCAAGACTTATAGCTATTTATATGAAGTTGTATAAACGCTTTATTTCGTCAAGACAGTGCGTTTCCTACGATTACATGCATTTGAATGGGGAACTCGCCCGAAACAAAGTATAGGTTTTCATTATGTGAATAACTTGAAAATCTTAGCTCAAACAGCTTCAAAACCTGTTTGCCCAGCACGGGGAACTTGAACTGTATAAGATAACGCCTTAAATATGTTTGTCTGAGTCGTCAATCAAGACTTACAGCTAGTTATATGAAGTTGTATAAACGCTTTATTTCGTCAAGACAGTGCGTTTCCTACGATTACATGCATTTGAATGGGGAACTCGCCCGAAACAAAGTATAGGCTTTCATTATGTGAATAACTTGAAAATCTTAGCTCAAACAGCTTCAAAACCTGTTTGCCCAGCACGGGGATCTTGAACTGTATAAGATAACGCCTTAAATATGTGTGTATGCTTCTTCTATCAAGACTTACAGCTATTTATATGAAGTTGTACAAAAACGCTTTATTTCGGCGAGACAGTGCGTTTCCTACGATTACCTGCATTTTAATGGGGAACTCGCCCGAAACAAAGTATAGGTTTTCATTATGTGAATAACTTGAAAATCTTAGCTCAAACAGCTTCAAAACCTGTTTGCCCAGCACGGGGATCTTGAACTGTATAAGATAACGCCTTAAATATGTGTGTCTGAGTCGTCTATCAAAACTTACAGCTATTTATATGAAGTTGTACAAAAACGCTTTATTTCGTCAAGACAGTGCGTTTCCTACGATTACATGCATTTGAATGGGGAACTCGCCCGAAACAAAGTATAGGTTTTCATTATGTGAATAACTTGAAAATCTTAGCTCAAACAGCTTCAAAACCTGTTTGCCCAGCACGGGGATCTTGAACTGTATAAGATAACGCCTTAAATATGTGTGTATGCTTCTTCTATCAAGACTTACAGCTATTTATATGAAGTTGTACAAAAACGCTTTATTTCGGCGAGACAGTGCGTTTCCTACGATTACCTGCATTTTAATGGGGAACTCGCCCGAAACAAAGTATAGGTTTTCATTATGTGAATAACTTGAAAATCTTAGCTCAAACAGCTTCAAAACCTGTTTGCCCAGCACGGGGATCTTGAACTGTATAAGATAACGCCTTAAATATGTGTGTCTGAGTCGTCTATCAAAACTTACAGCTATTTATATGAAGTTGTACAAAAACGCTTTATTTCGTCAAGACAGTGCGTTTCCTACGATTACATGCATTTGAATGGGGAACTCGTCCGAAACAAAGTATAGTTTTTCATTATGTGAATAACTTGAAAATCTTAGCTCAAACAGCTTCAAAACCTGTTTGCCCAGCACGGGGATCTTGAACTGTATAAGATAACGCCTTAAATATATGTGTATGCTTCTTCTATCAAGACTTACAGCTATTTATATGAAGTTGTATAAACGCTTTATTTCGTCAAGACAGTGCGTTTCCTACGATTACATGCATTTGAATGGGGAACTCGTCCGAAACAAAGTATAGGTTTTCATTATGTGAATAACTTGAAAATCTTGGCTCAAACAGCTTCAAAACCTGTTTGCCCAGCACGGGGATCTTGAACTGTATAAGATAACGCCTTAAATATGTGTGTATGCTTCTTCTATCAAGACTTACAGCTATTTATATGAAGTTGTACAAAAACGCTTTATTTCGTCAAGACAGTGCGTTTCCTACGATTACATGCATTTGAATGGGGAACTCGCCCGAAACAAAGTATAGGTTTTCATTATGTGAATAACTTGAAAATCTTAGCTCAAACAGCTTCAAAACCTGTTTGCCCAGCACGGGGATCTTGAACTGTATAAGATAACGCCGTAAATATGTGTGTCTGAGTCGTCTATCAAAACTTACAGCTATTTATATGAAGTTGTACAAAAACGCTTTATTTCGTCAAGACAGTGCGTTTCCTACGATTACATGCATTTGAATGGGGAACTCGTCCGAAACAAAGTATAGGTTTTCATTATGTGAATAACTTGAAAATCTTAGCTCAAACAGCTTCAAAACCTGTTTGCCCAGCACGGGGATCTTGAACTGTATAAGATAACGCCTTAAATATGTGTGTATGCTTCTTCTATCAAGACTTACAGCTATTTATATGAAGTTGTATAAACGCTTTATTTCGTCAAGACAGTGCGTTTCCTACGATTACATGCATTTGAATGGGGAACTCGTCCGAAACAAAGTATAGGTTTTCATTATGTGAATAACTTGAAAATCTTAGCTCAAACAGCTTCAAAACCTGTTTGCCCAGCACGGGGATCTTGAACTGTATAAGATAACGCCTTAAATATGTGTGTATGCTTCTTCTATCAAGACTTACAGCTATTTATATGAAGTTGTACAAAAACGCTTTATTTCGTCAAGACAGTGCGTTTCCTACGATTACATGCATTTGAATGGGGAACTCGTCCGAAACAAAGCATAGGTTTTCATTATGTGAATAACTTGAAAATCTTAGCTCAAACAGCTTCAAAACCTGTTTGCCCAGCACGGGGATATTGAACTGTATAAGATAACGCCTTAAATATGTGTGTCTGAGTCGTCTATCAAAACTTACAGCTATTTATATGAAGTTGTACAAAAACGCTTTATTTCGTCAAGACAGTGCGTTTCCTACGATTACATGCATTTGAATGGGGGAACTCGCCCGAAACAAAGTATAGGTTTTCATTATGTGAATAACTTGAAAATCTTAGCTCAAACAGCTTCAAAACCTGTTTGCCCAGCACGGGGAACTTGAACTGTATAACATAACGCCGTAAATATGTGTGTCTGAGTCGTCTATCAAAACTTACAGCTATTTATATGAAGTTGTACAAAAACGCTTTATTTCGTCAAGACAGTGCGTTTCCTACGATTACATGCATTTGAATGGGGAACTCGCCCGAAACAAAGTATAGGTTTTCATTATGTGAATAACTTGAAAATCTTAGCTCAAACAGCTTCAAAACCTGTTTGCCCAGCACGGGGATCTTGAACTGTATAAGATAACGCCTTAAATATGTGTGTATGCTTCTTCTATCAAGACTTACAGCTATTTATATGAAGTTGTATAAACGCTTTATTTCGTCAAGACAGTGCGTTTCCTACGATTACATGCATTTGAATGGGGAACTCGTCCGAAACAAAGTATAGGTTTTCATTATGTGATTAACTTGAAAATCTTAGCTCAAACAGCTTCAAAACCTGTTTGCCCAGCACGGGGATCTTGAACTGTATAAGATAACGCCTTAAATATGTGTGTATCCTTATTCTATCAAGACTTACAGCTATTTATATGAAGTTGTACAAAAACGCTTTATTTCGTCAAGACAGTGCGTTTCCTACGATTACATGCATTTGAATGGGGAACTCGCCCGAAACAAAGTATAGGTTTTCATTATGTGAATAACTTGAAAATCTTAGCTCAAACAGCTTCAAAACCTGTGTGCCCAGCACGGGGATCTTGAACTGTATAAGATAACGCCTTAAATATGTGTGTATGCTTCTTCTATCAAGACTTACAGCTATTTATATGAAGTTGTACAAAAACGCTTTATTTCGTCAAGACAGTGCGTTTCCTACAATTACATGCATTTGAATGGGGAACTCGCCCGAAACAAAGTATAGGTTTTCATTATGTGAATAACTTTAAAATCTTAGCTCAAACAGCTTCAAAACCTGTTTGCCCAGCACGGGGATCTTGAACTGTATAAGATAACGCCTTAAATATGTGTGTATGCTTCTTCTATCAAGACTTACAGCTATTTATATGAAGTTGTACAAAAACGCTTTATTTCGTCGAGACAGTGCGTTTCCTACGATTACATGCATTTGAATGGGGAACTCGCCCGAAACAAAGTATAGGTTTTCATTATGTGAATAACTTTAAAATCTTAGCTCAAACAGCTTCAAAACCTGTTTGCCCAGCACGGGGATCTTGAACTGTATAAGATAACGCCTTAAATATGTGTGTCTGAGTCGTTTATCAAAACTTACAGCTATTTATATGAAGTTGTACAAAAACGCTTTATTTCGCCAAGACAGTGCGTTTCCTACGATTACATGCATTTGAATGGGGAACTCGTCCGAAACAAAGTATAGGTTTTCATTATGTGAATAACTTGAAAATCTTAGCTCAAACAGCTTCAAAACCTGTGTGCCCAGCACGGGAATCTGTATAAGATAACGCCTTAAATATGTTTGTATGCTTCTTCTATCAAGACTTACAGCTATTTATATGAAGTTGTACAAAAACGCTTTATTTCGTCAAGACAGTGCGTTTCCTACGATTACATGCATTTGAATGGGGAACTCGTCCTAAACAAAGTATAGGTTTTCATTATGTGAATAACTTGAAAATCTTAGCTCAAACAGCTTCAAAACCTGTTTGCCCAGCACGGGGATCTTGAACTGTATAAGATAACGCCTTAAATATGTGTGTATGCTTCTTCTATCAAGACTTACAGCTATTTATATGAAGTTGTATAAACGCTTTATTTCGTCAAGACAGTGCGTTTCCTACGATTACATGCATTTGAATGGGGAACTCGCCCGAAACAAAGTATAGGTTTTCATTATGTGAATAACTTGAAAATCTTAGCTCAAACAGCTTCAAAACCTGTTTGCCCAGCACGGGGATCTTGAACTGTATGAGATAACGCCTTAAATATGTGTGTATGCTTCTTCTATCAAGACTTACAGCTATTTATATGAAGTTGTATAAACGCTTTATTTCGTCAAGACAGTGCGTTTCCTACGATTACATGCATTTGAATGGGGAACTCGTCCGAAACAAAGTATAGGTTTTCATTATGTGAATAACTTGAAAATCTTAGCTCAAACAGCTTCAAAACCTGTTTGCCCAGCACGGGGATCTTGAACTGTATAAGATAACGCCTTAAATATGTGTGTATGCTTCTTCTATCAAGACTTACAGCTATTTATATGAAGTTGTACAAAAACGCTTTATTTCGTCAAGACAGTGCGTTTCCTACGATTACATGCATTTGAATGGGGAACTCGTCCGAAACAAAGTATAGGTTTTCATTATGTGAATAACTTGAAAATCTTAGCTCAAACAGCTTCAAAACCTGTGTGCCCAGCACGGGGATCTTGAACTGTATAAGATAACGCCTTAAATATGTGTGTATGCTTCTTCTATCAAGACTTACAGCTATTTATATGAAGTTGTACAAAAACGCTTTATTTCGTCAAGACAGTGCGTTTCCTACGATTACATGCATTTGAATGGTGAACTCGTCCGAAACAAAGTATAGGTTTTCATTATGTGAATAACTTGAAAACCTTGGCTCAAACAGCTTCAAAACCTGTTTGCCCAGCACGGGGATCTTGAACTGTATAAGATAACGCCTTAAATATGTGTGTATGCTTCTTCTATCAAAACTTACAGCTATTTATATGAAGTTGTACAAAAACGCTTTATTTCGTCAAGACAGTGCGTTTCCTACGATTACATGCATTTGAATGGGGAACTCGCCCGAAACAAAGTATAGGTTTTCATTATGTGAATAACTTGAAAATCTTAGCTCAAACAGCTTCAAAACCTGTTTGCCCAGCACGGGGATCTTGAACTGTATAAGATAACGCCTTAAATATGTGTGTATGCTTCTTCTATCAAGACTTAAAGCTATTTATATGAAGTTGTACAAAAACGCTTTATTTCGTCAAGACAGTGCGTTTCCTACGATTACATGCATTTGAATGGGGAACTCGTCCGAAACAAAGTATAGGTTTTCATTATGTGAATAACTTGAAAATCTTAGCTCAAACAGCTTCAAAACCTGTGTGCCCAGCACGGGGATCTTGAACTGTATAAGATAACGCCTTAAATATGTGTGTATGCTTCTTCTATCAAGACTTACAGCTATTTATATGAAGTTGTACAAAAACGCTTTATTTCGTCAAGACAGTGCGTTTCCTACGATTACATGCATTTGAATGGGGAACTCGTCCGAAACAAAGTATAGGTTTTCATTATGTGAATAACTTGAAAATCTTGGCTCAAACAGCTTCAAAACCTGTTTGCCCAGCACGGGGATCTTGAACTGTATAAGATAACGCCTTAAATATGTGTGTCTGAGTCGTCTATCAAAACTTACAGCTATTTATATGAAGTTGTACAAAAACGCTTTATTTCGTCAAGACAGTGCGTTTCCTACGATTACATGCATTTGAATGGGGAACTCGTCCGAAACAAAGTATAGGTTTTCATTATGTGAATAACTTGAAAATCTTAGCTCAAACAGCTTCAAAACCTGTGTGCCCAGCACGGAAATCTGTATAAGATAACGCCTTAAATATGTTTGTATGCTTCTTCTATCAAGACTTACAGCTATTTATATGAAGTTGTACAAAAACGCTTTATTTCGTCAAGACAGTGCGTTTCCTACGATTACATGCATTTGAATGGGGAACTCGTCCTAAACAAAGTATAGGTTTTCATTATGTGAATAACTTGAAAATCTTAGCTCAAACAGCTTCAAAACCTGTTTGCCCAGCACGGGGATCTTGAACTGTATAAGATAACGCCTTAAATATGTGTGTATGCTTCTTCTATCAAGACTTACAGCTATTTATATGAAGTTGTATAAACGCTTTATTTCGTCAAGACAGTGCGTTTCCTACGATTACATGCATTTGAATGGGGAACTCGCCCGAAACAAAGTATAGGTTTTCATTATGTGAATAACTTGAAAATCTTAGCTCAAACAGCTTCAAAACCTGTTTGCCCAGCACGGGGATCTTGAACTGTATGAGATAACGCCTTAAATATGTGTGTATGCTTCTTCTATCAAGACTTACAGCTATTTATATGAAGTTGTATAAACGCTTTATTTCGTCAAGACAGTGCGTTTCCTACGATTACATGCATTTGAATGGGGAACTCGTCCGAAACAAAGTATAGGTTTTCATTATGTGAATAACTTGAAAATCTTAGCTCAAACAGCTTCAAAACCTGTTTGCCCAGCACGGGGATCTTGAACTGTATAAGATAACGCCTTAAATATGTGTGTATGCTTCTTCTATCAAGACTTACAGCTATTTATATGAAGTTGTACAAAAACGCTTTATTTCGTCAAGACAGTGCGTTTCCTACGATTACATGCATTTGAATGGGGAACTCGTCCGAAACAAAGTATAGGTTTTCATTATGTGAATAACTTGAAAATCTTAGCTCAAACAGCTTCAAAACCTGTGTGCCCAGCACGGGGATCTTGAACTGTATAAGATAACGCCTTAAATATGTGTGTATGCTTCTTCTATCAAGACTTACAGCTATTTATATGAAGTTGTACAAAAACGCTTTATTTGGTCAAGACAGTGCGTTTCCTACGATTACATGCATTTGAATGGTGAACTCGTCCGAAACAAAGTATAGGTTTTCATTATGTGAATAACTTGAAAACCTTGGCTCAAACAGCTTCAAAACCTGTTTGCCCAGCACGGGGATCTTGAACTGTATAAGATAACGCCTTAAATATGTGTGTCTGATTCGTCTATCAAAACTTACAGCTATTTATATGAAGTTGTACAAAAACGCTTTATTTCGTCAAGACAGTGCGTTTCCTACGATTACATGCATTTGAATGGGGAACTCGTCCGAAACAAAGTATAGGTTTTCATTATGTGAATAACTTGAAAATCTTGGCTCAAACAGCTTCAAAACCTGTTTGCCCAGCACGGGGATCTTGAACTGTATAAGATAACGCCTTAAATATGTGTGTATGCTTCTTCTATCAAGACTTACAGCTATTTATATGAAGTTGTACAAAAACGCTTTATTTCGTCAAGACAGTGCGTTTCCTACGATTACATGCATTTGAATGGTGAACTCGTCCGAAACAAAGTATAGGTTTTCATTATGTGAATAACTTGAAAATCTTGGCTCAAACAGCTTCAAAACCTGTTTGCCCAGCACGGGGATCTTGAACTGTATAAGATAACGCCTTAAATATGTGTGTATGCTTCTTCTATCAAGACTTACAGCTATTTATATGAAGTTGTACAAAAACGCTTTATTTCGTCAAGACAGTGCGTTTCCTACGATTACATGCATTTGAATGGGGAACTCGCCCGAAACAAAGTATAGGTTTTCATTATGTGAATAACTTGAAAATCTTAGCTCAAACAGCTTCAAAACCTGTTTGCCCAGCACGGGGATCTTGAACTGTATAAGATAACGCCTTAAATATGTGTGTATGCTTCTTCTATCAAGACTTACAGCTATTTATATGAAGTTGTACAAAAACGCTTTATTTCGTCGAGACAGTGCGTTTCCTACGATTACATGCATTTGAATGGGGAACTCGCCCGAAACAAAGTATAGGTTTTCATTATGTGAATAACTTGAAAATCTTAGCTCAAACAGCTTCAAAACCTGTTTGCCCAGCACGGGGATCTTGAACTGTATAAGATAACGCCTTAAATATGTGTGTATGCTTCTTCTATCAAGACTTAAAGCTATTTATATGAAGTTGTACAAAAACGCTTTATTTCGTCAAGACAGTGCGTTTCCTACGATTACATGCATTTGAATGGGGAACTCGTCCGAAACAAAGTATAGGTTTTCATTATGTGAATAACTTGAAAATCTTAGCTCAAACAGCTTCAAAACCTGTTTGCCCAGCACGGGGAACTTGAACTGTATAACATAACGCCTTAAATATGTGTGTATGCTTCTTCTATCAAGACTTACAGCTATTTATATGAAGTTGTATAAACGCTTTATTTCGTCAAGACAGTGCGTTTCCTACGATTACATGCATTTGAATGGGGAACTCGTCCGAAACAAAGTATAGGTTTTCATTATGTGAATAACTTGAAAATCTTAGCTCAAACAGCTTCAAAACCTGTTTGTCCAGCACGGGGATCTTGAACTGTATAAGATAACGCCTTAAATATGTGTGTATGCTTCTTCTATCAAGACTTACAGCTATTTATATGAAGTTGTACAAAAACGCTTTATTTCGTCAAGACAGTGCGTTTCCTACGATTACATGCATTTGAATGGGGAACTCGTCCGAAACAAAGTATAGGTTTTCATTATGTGAATAACTTGAAAATCTTAGCTCAAACAGCTTCAAAACCTGTTTGCCCAGCACGGGGATCTTGAACTGTATAAGATAACGCCGTAAATATGTGTGTCTGAGTCGTCTATCAAAACTTACAGCTATTTATATGAAGTTGTACAAAAACGCTTTATTTCGTCAAGACAGTGCGTTTCCTACGATTACATGCATTTGAATGGGGAACTCGCCCGAAACAAAGTATAGGTTTTCATTATGTGAATAACTTGAAAATCTTAGCTCAAACAGCTTCAAAACCTGTTTGCCCAGCACGGGGATCTTGAACTGTATGAGATAACGCCTTAAATATGTGTGTATGCTTCTTCTATCAAGACTTACAGCTATTTATATGAAGTTGTATAAACGCTTTATTTCGTCAAGACAGTGCGTTTCCTACGATTACATGCATTTGAATGGGGAACTCGTCCGAAACAAAGTATAGGTTTTCATTATGTGAATAACTTGAAAATCTTAGCTCAAACAGCTTCAAAACCTGTTTGCCCAGCACGGGGATCTTGAACTGTATAAGATAACGCCTTAAATATGTGTGTATGCTTCTTCTATCAAGACTTACAGCTATTTATATGAAGTTGTACAAAAACGCTTTATTTCGTCAAGACAGTGCGTTTCCTACGATTACATGCATTTGAATGGGGAACTCGTCCGAAACAAAGCATAGGTTTTCATTATGTGAATAACTTGAAAATCTTAGCTCAAACAGCTTCAAAACCTGTTTGCCCAGCACGGGGATATTGAACTGTATAAGATAACGCCTTAAATATGTGTGTCTGAGTCGTCTATCAAAACTTACAGCTATTTATATGAAGTTGTACAAAAACGCTTTATTTCGTCAAGACAGTGCGTTTCCTACGATTACATGCATTTGAATGGGGGAACTCGCCCGAAACAAAGTATAGGTTTTCATTATGTGAATAACTTGAAAATCTTAGCTCAAACAGCTTCAAAACCTGTTTGCCCAGCACGGGGAACTTGAACTGTATAACATAACGCCTTAAATATGTGTGTCTGAGTCGTCTATCAAAACTTACAGCTATTTATATGAAGTTGTACAAAAACGCTTTATTTCGTCAAGACAGTGCGTTTCCTACGATTACATGCATTTGAATGGGGAACTCGCCCGAAACAAAGTATAGGTTTTCATTATGTGAATAACTTGAAAATCTTAGCTCAAACAGCTTCAAAACCTGTTTGCCCAGCACGGGCATCTTGAACTGTATAAGATAACGCCTTAAATATGTGTGTATGCTTCTTCTATCAAGACTTACAGCTATTTATATGAAGTTGTATAAACGCTTTATTTCGTCAAGACAGTGCGTTTCCTACGATTACATGCATTTGAATGGGGAACTCGTCCGAAACAAAGTATAGGTTTTCATTATGTGAATAACTTGAAAATCTTAGCTCAAACAGCTTCAAAACCTGTTTGTCCAGCACGGGGATCTTGAACTGTATAAGATAACGCCTTAAATATGTGTGTATGCTTCTTCTATCAAGACTTACAGCTATTTATATGAAGTTGTACAAAAACGCTTTATTTCGTCAAGACAGTGCGTTTCCTACGATTACATGCATTTGAATGGGGAACTCGTCCGAAACAAAGTATAGGTTTTCA